>NC_048596.1:137807759-137980259 GCF_003668045.3 Cricetulus griseus | reverse complement strand
CATTGTTTCTTTAATTAGAAAGTTTAATAAATCATAAATAATATATCAGTAGTATTTTATGGTGGTCTATTAGAAATCCAATGAATGTTTGATATTGAATGCTCTACAATTCCTGTCAAATATGTTCCCAAGAATTCATAGTAAAAATTTTGGCCGAAATTATGAAAAGAATTCTAGGAATGTGAAGGTGTTGGAATGCATCTTAACCAAAATGAATACACAATTTATCATGGGCAATCTTTACTATCCTAAATACCTTCCATAATAATACAACTAAGATATTTGAAAAGTATACTGATACATGGCTTTTGTTTTTTGTTTAGTATATGAAGTCAATATAAAAGCTTCCACATTTGAACTTGGGGTTTTGCTAGGCCATGATATATATAATAGGTTCCATAATAAAATATTTCTTACGTCATTGGCATGAACCTCATGATTTCTGTCAACAAATTAAAGTTGTCACAGTTATAATAGAGAGTCAATATAGAAATGTAAAGACACAAAGTGAATAATAACATAGTCCAATTAAACAAGAAAATGAAAAATCTATCAGAATTTTAAGTGTAATATAACAAATTTTTTATATTTTTTCAAATTTTTTTAAAGTTTTTCAAAATTTCAAATTTTGAAGTTTAATAACTCAAAATTATGGCATTAGGCTATACTTTATGGAAGTAAATATGAGAGGGGAAAGAATAGTTTAGAAACAGGATTACTTCCTGTATTGTAGGAAAGGAATAGCCTGCTATTAGTTAATACACAGTTACAGAGCAAAAGCTCAACAGCAATAGGCAAGTTAATGGGACCATTTTGAATGCTGGGACACAGGTTAAACCTTTGCAAAGCAGTCACCCTAGGAGTAATCCTCAATGGTTGCTAAAGGAGGAAGAGACTTGTCCAACATGCAGAACAAAAGAAACCTAGGGAGGGGGGAACTGTCCTTAAGCTGATTTCTCAGTCCTATCTAAATTCAGAGGCAATCAGGATCTACCTGCTGAGGCAACTATCCTCCCAACATTCAGAAGACATCCCCATAGCACAAATCCAGTTTCCTACCCATCCTGAAATGCAGCACTTTCTTCTTGGCCATTTAGAAGTGCTAATGGACCTCACTGAGGGTAGCAGCTGCATCTGGGCTTGCAGGTGCACTGCCCATTTTATGGAATCTGAGGCAAATACAAACAGACACTCTCACACTGAAGGAATGCTTTAAAGATCAATGAACTAAGAAGCTTCTCTAATGAAATTCTGTTTGTAATTGTCATGTAAGTGAGGTGAAAATGCATCCATAAAGAATCAAGTATAAACATCACATAGAAAATGGTTAATTAGACAACCATTTGTACTATATGTGTACCATGGGAAAATATTTCTCTTGACCCATTTTTTTTTTTTAATTCAGTCAGCCTTGAAGGGTTCTCATTGTTCTTTAACCATTGCACTGATTTGGGTATGATGAGAAAGATAACACAATCCTGCATCTGTCCTCCCTGTGTCTCCTTAGGGGTACATATGGTAGATATCCTCTGTAGAAATCCATCAATAGATTTTGGCTTTGAGTTGAATATTTAAATCCTTTTGAAAAGAGCACAGTCATTTTAAATTGTTGGTAGTCTCTGCATGAGTTTTACACTGTTTTAGGTTTTCATCAACATTTCCGTTTTTGTTGAACGCTAGATGGCACTGTGAGATCAGAAATAATTACTCTTAGCAAATCTTGATTGGTAATTTTAAGGGCAAAAATGAAATTATGTGTTTATGATGACTTGTCACATTGAAGTATTTTAAAGGGCATCTGTGAGGACTTAAAGAAGATACTGCCCGACTTTTTGCTGTAGGCTCTTTGACTTCCATACTTTCATAATATTTACATTCCGTATCTAAAATCAGATCCTGAACTTCATGTATTCCCACCCCTCCACTTATCAACTATGCAAGGTCCTTCAAGTCATTAATGAAGCTGTATTCTTAAGTAGTTTGACTTCATTTTTGGTGGTGAAACCACAAAACTGTATTGCATTTATGTATTGATAGGATGTAAAATTGCTTAATATCCCCTTGTAGTGTATTTTTGAAGTTTTTAGCTGCTCTGCTTACTATTGTTTCTCTCTGGATACTAATCCTTTCATTGTGTTCCCTGCCTCTAATTTCCATGGCTTCCACCTACTTACCTTTGTGTTTCAATTATAAAGTGCTTCCTCTAATGACTCATTAGTGATCATTCAAATGCTGGTTTAATTTAAAGAAAGATCACATCCTAAGTCATCAGGTATATGCATTCCAAAATCACTTTGAGATTTCACCTTCCACTAATCAGAATGGCCAAGAACAATAAGAAAGTTGACAGAACATGCTGGTGAAGATGTGGAATAAGAGGAGTCCTTTGTGCATTGCTGGTAGAAATGCAAATTTGTATAGCCTTTGTTGAAATCAGATTGTGGGATCCTTCTGAAACTGAGAATAAGTCTACTTCAATATCTAGCTTCACCACTCCTGGGAAAGTATTGAAGAAAACTCTCTATCATATCACAGAGACACCTACTTCATTCATTTTAATTAGAAATACGAAACAGCCTAGATGTACATTAATGGGTAATGGACATGTAGTACATTGACACAATGGGATATATCTCTGATTTTTAAAGACATGATATCATGGAAAAATGCTATCCTTAGTGGGTTACCCAGTGCATAAAAGACAAATATATTATGCAATCACTTATACTTATCAGAATTTATTATTTAATCATTTCAAAGGCATGTAAGAATGCTTAAATCCACAAATGTAAGGTGTGGAGTAAGAGTCTATGAGGCAGGGAAATAATTTCTGAGAAGGAAAACTATTATAAGCAATATTATAGACAGACGGGGGTGATATTGGAATGTGATAATAAATGACAATGGGAGAGAAAAGGGGATAGGGATAAAATCCCAAGAAAGATTCATAAAAATATGGACCATTTGCAATGTGTTATCAAAACCTACTCCGGTAGAAATGTAAATGAAATCATCATATTGCAAGCAGGGAAAGATCACCTAGATATATCTTGCTGCCACATAAGACCTCCAGCACCAGGTAGGTGTTACGTTTAATGGATTTCTTGACTAAAGGATACCATTGCATCCCCCAAACAACTAAGAGCATTTCTAAGTCTATTGTTTTTTGTTTTTTTTTTCCACAAAAAAAGGTGGTAAGGAACTATTGCTGATGGCCAAAATCTATATGTCTCATAGAACATGAAAGAGTTGAGGTGGTTTCTTCGATGCTACTGAATAGTGTTTCAGATATCCTAAGGTTAGTGTGCTATGGAAAGACACAGAAAGGAATAAATGAAGATGGTGAGGAGTGGACAGCTGTTGGTGGCCTGCTTGCCTCATGTAGCCATGTGAAGGCAATAAGTAGTAGACTGCGGGGGAGATCTGCCTGCCACCTGGGGCCATGTAGATGTCTGGGCCACGCTGTTACCAAGTTTCATATTTGAGTACCTGGCCCTACAGTAGCCAGATTCTGTATTGATGTCCATGGCTCTTGTTGCCATTGACCATCATGCTTATTCCACTGGTCTCGGATGCCTCCTGGGGCTGTGTTTGGGTCCAGGGACAATGCTGCTACTGGGGGCTTGCTGACACCTGGGTTCTTGGACACAACCAGACCCAGGTTGCCACAGAGGACCATGTCTGGGTCCATGGTCCTCTCACAGCCAAGGTCTCTATTAATATCAATGGCTCATGTTGCCATCATAAACCACATGAAACCTAGGGTCTGGCCTGCAACCTGCAGCCTTGTTGGTGTCTAGGGTCAATGCTGCTCTCAGAGCCATCTTGATCTGAGTTGCTGTGACTACCACTTGGAGCTATGATGTCAACAAGGCTGAGCCCTGCCTGGATCCATGTGTGTCCTTGGCTAAGCTGTAGATGGGGACTGTGTTGAGGAGTGTGGTCCAGGTTGCCACTAGAGCCCACACAGAGGACCCAGATATGGGACAGAGCCTGAGGCTTGGTTGTAGTTGAGGGGCCATGCCATAGCAAACATCATACATATATGAGTGGCCTCTGCTCTGTGTCATGCAGGGCCATAGTGTCATCCCGGCCCATGTTGCTGCTAAGGGCCATATCTGGGTCCATGCAGCTACAGTCTAGATTGACAAATGTGACTTCTGTTGCCATGATAATGCCCAGGGTCGGATCAGCAACCTGATTCCAGGTTGGTGTCTGAGGACCAAAACACATGCAGTTCTGAGTGGCCTGCACTGCTACTGAAACTTATGGGGACAGCTGGGCCAGAGCTGTGGCTGAGAGTCATATCAGGGTCCATAGCCCTATTGCAACAAGGGTCTTTGCTGATGTTCAGGGATCTTGTTACCATTGAAGGCAGTGCAGACATCCAAGATCATGGGCCATGTTGATGTCTGAGGACCAGTGGGGACACTCAGCTGCTGCTGAGTCCACGGTCCAACTGAAGCTAGGAACCATATTGCTGTCAAAGGTCATATAGAAGCCAGGGTTGGTGCTGGACGTAAGGTCTTGGTGATTTCCAGCAGTCTTTGGCTGATAGAACCATCCCAACCCAAGTGGCAATTGCTTCCACCCAGAGCCAGAGTGTTGTTCAGGCACAAGCTGCTAGCAAGGGACATGTCTGGGTCTAAGGTCCAGCTGCATTTGGTGTCTGTTTTGATGTATGTGGCCCCTGTTACACCAAGAGGTCTTAAGAATCATGCAAGATGAAATTAGAGGAACATGGTAAGTCAGCCTTTATCTGGACCCTATCCTTCACTAACTCTGGGAAAGCTGACCTTGCCTCTCGCTGGACACTGCAGCAAGACAGCCAGAATTTGGAAAGGATGGCCCCATCTCTCACCATAGTTGAGGATGAACTGACCCTGAGCACACGGATTTAGGGGAACTAACTCCATCACCTTGCCGGAGGCATGTGGTCCCAGTGGCCTGGACTGAGGAGCTCAGCTATCTCCCAGGCCCACAGACAGGCCTTATGTTTGACCACCCTAGCATATACCCTACCAAGGACCTGCTGGAGTTCATGAAATGACTGGTCCTGTGGAACAGTATCTATAGGATTTCCAAGACCAGGGTTGACAGCTGGATATCCCTGTGGATTACCAGTGATTATGGTGTACCGGAAACAATAGGCCTTGAACCAGACCATTGACTGGTTGCAATACACACTTGTTAGTAAAGCTGATAGGACAAAAGAGTTAGTATATGATACACCAAGGCCCCCAGTGTTCATTTTCCTTATGATAATTCTTTTGTTAATTTTTGCTACAGAGTCTCAAACTGCAGCTTAGTTTGTCTTCAGAATTGTATATTCCAAAGTGGCCTTATACATTGGTCCTCTCAGTTCAGTTCTCCCAATATGGGCTTACAGATGAGACCCACCATGTTAATTTCCATCCACTTTTTCTTAATCAAGCCTTTAGAAGAAAATAGATCATAAGTATAATGGGTAAATGAATGGTCATAGAAAAATACTCAGTGAATTAGGTATTCCAGTGCCAAAAGACATAAGTGATTTAAATTTGCTTATATCTGGATATTAGCAGTTAACTCAATGAAAACTGTTTTCATTATGGTTTCTATTGCTGTGAAGAGACAGAGTGACTATAGCAACTCCTATAGGAAAAATATTTAATTGGGGTATCTCACATAGAGTTCATATAGGTTCCATCATTTATCATCTTGGCAAGGCATGACAGTGTGCAGGCAGACATGATATGGGAGAAGTAGCTGAGAGTCCTATGTCTTGTAGGCAACAAGAAATGTTCTGAGACACTTAGACTTGTCTTAAGCCTATATGAGACCTCAAATCCTGCCTCCACAGTGAGACAATTCCTCCAACAGGACAGTACCTATTTGATAAATGCCACACCTCTTAATAGTGCCATTCCATTTGAAGGGCCATTTTCTTTAAAACTACCACAATAGCCAAGCTATAATCTGTAGAACCACAAATATAAGGTTTATTGTAAGGGACTGGGAATGATAAATGGGTCTCCTAAGGAAAGGAAAATAAAATAGTTTTATATGGATGGATGAGGTGGGGGCATATAAAGGATGAATAAGTCTGGAGTGGCAGAGATGAATGGTACAAAGAAACAAATGCAGGTAAAATTAAAGACCATTTAAGGGTTAGTATGGAAACTTAATGAGTAGAAGCTTCTAAAACCATATGCATGTATGAATCCAATTTAAATGAAATATCCAAATAATAGGGAGACAGATCACTAACCTGACATCATCTCATGTCACCAAATGTTTCCAGTACCAAAATTAGGTTACAACTACAAAACTCACTGAAAATAGAGAAGGTTGGGCTAGTGTTTTTGTTCTAGCAACTTTGATACAGGGACATACTTTACAAACTATGAAAAGAGAGACATAAAAATGAACCCTGCCCCAAAGCCTGTGATCAGCAAAAGTGTTCTGTCTGCAAGATCTACTATTGCAATGGTGGAACAAAGCTTGTGGGAATAATCAACCTATATCAAATTTGACTTAAGGCCCACTCCATGAGATGGAAGTCAAACCTAACACTGTTTTTGAGGGGGAAGTCAGAGAACCTGAGAGTAGATGCCAAAGGAAAAAGGCAAAAATAATATGACTGTTCTAAACAAACAAAAATGCATACGCAGACACACACACACACACACACACACACACACACACACACACACACACACACACACAAGACCTTATCAATTAAATAACTCCTAATGATACTCTGCTATATGCACAGATGTGTATCTTGTCTGTGCATAATTTTTTGCATGTATTACTACTTGTAATAATGTCTGAATTTCCATCACTATATTCTCAATTGAGTGTTGTTCTATACATTTTAGATTTACGTTATTTCTAATACCAGGAATTTGGTTTCTTTTCTAGTATGGAAAAGAGGAAGAAGAATAGGAAATTAGGTGGTTAGGGAGGTGGAGAAGATCAAGAAGATTTCATGAGGAGAAGAATAAGATCAAAATATATTTTGTGACTAAAAAAAATCTGAATAAGGATGATATCCCTGGAATTGCCACCTTGGATGGGAAAGAAAACCATGAGGACTCAAAACTACACAAAGTATTACAGGTGGCTGTACATAGCTTAGAGGAGGAGAGCTGGAAGTATGAGAGGTGACCTTCCCAGTTCAGTTCAGTGATTAGTTGTGGGTGTCTGTTTCTACTTCCACCTGCTGCTGGATGAAGGCTATAGGATGGCATATAAGTCAGTCATCAATCTTATTATCAGGGGAGGGCATTTAACATAGCCTCTCCCTCTGTTGCTTAGATTGTTAGTTGGTGTCATCTTTGTAGTTCTCCACACATTTCCCTAGTGCCCGATTTCTCGTTAAATCTAAAATGTCTTCCTGTATTATGGTATCCCCGTTCTTGTTTTCTTCTATTCTTCCCTGACTCAAACTTTCTGCTCCCTCATGTCCTCCTCACCCCTCCTCTTCTCCCCTTCTCATTCTCCCAGCTCCCTCCCCCATCCTCCCATGCTCCCAATTTGCTCAGGAGATCTTGTCCATTTCTCCTTCTCCAGGGGACCATGTATGTCTCATTAGGGTCCTCCTTGTTTACTAGCTTCTCTGACAGTGTGGATTGTAGGCTGGTAATCCTTTACTCGGTCTAAAATCCACATTTGGGTGAGGTTTTTTTTTTGTGATTGGGTTACCTCAATAAGAATGGTTTAGTTCCATCCATTTTCCTGCAAATTTCAAAATTCCTTTTTTTTTCTTGCTGAGTTACCTCTATGCTTTTGGTGATGGTCAGATCAAATCTGTGTGTACTAGGCAAGTGCTTTACCAATGTTCCAACAACAAACATATCCACCATATATTTACTTATAAAACTTAGTTTTGGTAGGAACCCTGACAGCTTGATCTAGCATAACTTTCCTACACTGGATAGAGGATGAGATTTCTCATCCTTCCCAATTTCACATGTTATATCTTATTACTGTGAACTATTTTTAGCCCGACTTCCTTCTTGGTTGATAATTTTCCACTCAGTGAAATCATTAACCTGGTCCTTGGTATAAGTTACCCCTGGCTTATTTAAGGCTAAACTATCTCTCTGTATGAGTGACACTGCTGTTGTGATGTCTATGTTGTTTCCATTGCCAGTATCATTGAATGTACTAGGAAGGAAGTATTTGGTTCTAGGAAGTCATTCTTTGAAAGGATTTTGGACATCTTCTGATGCTACATGTGCCTCACACAGAGTAAATACATTATGCCTAGCTCTACATTCCTACAATATATACTCTCCATATTTTTATGTGCAGATCTACCAGGTTACAAAAATTTTACTAAGTACCTAGAAAATAATATCGAAATAAATAACCAAGAAAATAAAACTTACGTTGAGAAACTAAAAATAATTGCTATTTAATAGTAAATTATGGAAAGTCCATATGCTTCTTTAAGATCAATTGTGTGCATGGTACCATAGATTGTGTCAGAATCTATTCTCCTGTCTCCTTAATTATCAATTTTAAAATTAAATTATGAAATTCAGAATTAGCTACCCAATGTTCATATTTGTTCACAAATAGTGTCTTAAAAATTAATAACATTTACATAAAATGTATTAAAATGACCATCTAAGATATTAAAAAGAGCTTTCAAATAAAAATGACAAAACTAATGATTTAAATGGAAGACACATAAAGATCATGTGAAAAGACAAGCCCTTAAATGTCTCTCTGTACACCACCATGTCACACAATGGTGATAATTGATGAAACCTCTGAAAATGTAAACCACCACAAGAAAATGTTTTTCCTTTGTAAGAGTTGTTGTGCTGTCTCTTCACAGAAATAGAAATAGAAACCCTTACTAAGATACCATCTCTCCATTTCCAAATTAATTCCTTTGTTGTATACTTTTATTTAATTTGCAATTATATTTTGAGGATATGTGCTTTTATAGACATCAGGAATATGAGCCTACATATTTCTCTTTTTGATGTGATTTTTATCTGGTTTTGGAATTAGAATAATTCAAACTTTGTATAACTAATTTCACTTTCCACCTACTATTTAGTGAATAATTTAACAAACATTGCTATTTTTGGTTGTAAACTTGACTATGTCTGGAATTACCTAAAATCCAATGGTGGAACAAATCAGTGCAGGCATTTAAAGGCTCATATTTTCCCAGACTAAATTTGATGTAGCTTTACAATGTTTTTTTTTTCTCAATTCACTCATTTGAAGTGAGAAATCCAACTAAATCAAAATCTTTTGATTTGGAACTATCCACCTTAAGTCTGGGCCAAAATTTCTGGTGGAAGCTTCTAAAAGGGCATGGAATCATGAGCCTCTTGATATTTGCCTGGTTGTCCTTACTTCCAAGTTCCTTCTTGCACTGGCATTGAGGCCTCCTTTACTATGAAATTCATACACTTACTGATGACAAGCTAAGATATACAGCTTGATGGAATTAAAAAATACTGAATTTTTGGATTCTGTATCATTGGTAGACAGTCATTGTAGGATTAACTGGAACACAACCTCTTCTCCCCTAGTCTTCCTGAGACTTTTGTGACAGAGTTATGTAGGTGTAGCTATTGAGCCAGAGCTTGCAGATTTTATTGTGGTTTTCTGTAATGGTTTCTGTTATTTGCAAAGAAAACTTTCTTTGAAGAGGGGTAAGAACTACACTTATCTGAAGGTAGAAAGACAAATATTTAGAATTTCATAAAGAATTATGCAGGTTTATAATTACTTAGAGTGGTAGTTGTGGGTTCTCTTCAAAATTATATTAAAAAAAACTATCCAAACTAACCAAAGGCAGAGAGAGAGTGAGAGAGCAGCTAATTAACAAAATCCCAGCACAGTTCTTCACAGACCTTGAAAGAACAATACTCAACTTTATATGGAAAAACAAAAAACCTAGGACAGCCAAAATAACACTGTACAATAAATGAGGCATCACCATCCCTGACTTCAAGCTCTATTGTAGAGCCATAGTCCTGAAAACAGCTTGATATTGGCACAAAAATGGACAGATAGACCAATGGACTCAAATTGAAAATCCTGATATTATCCCACACACCTATGAATACCTGATTTTCGACAAAGATGCTAAATCTATACAATAGAAAAAAGATAGCATCTTCAACAAATGGTGCTGGCAAAACTGGATCCGGACATGCAGAGGACTGCAGATACATCCCTATATGTCACCATTCACAAAACTTAAGTCCAAATGGATCAAAGATCTCAACATAAATCCAGGTAAACTGAATCTTCTAGAAGACAAAGTGGGATGTATTGGTACAGGAGACTGCTTCCTGAACATAACACCAGTAGCACAGACGTTGAGATCTACAATTAATAAATGGGACCTCTTGAAACTGAGAAGTAAGGCAAAGGGCAAGTCAGTAAGACAAAACGACAACCCACAGAATGGGAAAAGATCTTCACCAACCCCACATCTGACAGAGGGCTGATTTCCAAAATATACAATGAACTCAAGAAGCTAGCCACCAAAACACCAATCAATGAAATTAAAAAGTGGGGCACAGAAGTAAATAGAGTATTCTCAACAGAAGAATCTAAAATGACTGAAAGCAACTTAAGAAAGTGCTCAAAATCCTTAGCCATCAGAGAAATGCAACTCAAAACAACTCTGAGATAATAATTCACACAGGCCAGAATGGCAAAAAAAACCACCAATGACAATCTATGCTGGAGAGGATGTGGAGAAAAAGGAACACTCCTCCATTGCTGGTGGGAGTGCAAACTTGTAAGACCACTCTGGACATCAGTTTGGTGGTTGCTCAGAAAAATGGGAATCAGTCTACCTCAAGATCCAGCAATTCCTCTCTTGGGCATATACCCAAATAATGCACATTCATACAACAAGGACATATGTTCAACCATGTTCATAGCAGCATTATTTGTAGTAGCCAGAACCTGGAAGCAACCTAGATGCCGTCAACTGAAGAATGGATAGAGAAAATGTGGGACATTTACACAATGGAGTACTACTCAGCAGAAAAAAAAAAGCAATGGAATCTTGAAATTCACAGGTAAATGGATGGAACTAGAAGAAACCATCCTGAGTGAGGTAACCCAGTCACAAAAAGACAAACATGGTATGTAAACACTCATATATGAGTTTTAGACATAGAACAAAGGATTACCAGCCTACCATCTTCTTCACCAAAGGAACTAGGAAACAAGAAGGTCTCTAAGAGAATAATGCATGGTCCCAGGAGAATGTGAAGGGCCAGGATCTCCTAATCTAATTGCGAGCATGAGGGTAAGGGAGAGGGAGCTGGCAGAATGTGAGGATGAGAAGGGGAGGGGAGAGGAGGAAATGGAGGAGCAGAAAGGTTGAGTTGGGGGAAGAATAGAGGAGAGCAGGATGAGAGAGGGAGCCATTTTAGGTCTGAGGAGAGATCTGGCACTAGGGAGATTTCTTGAGATCTACAAGGATGACACCAACTGACAATCTAGGCAATGGTGGAGAGTCTACCCTAAATACCCTTCCCCTATGAGACTGATGACTACTTTATATGCCATCTTAGAGCCCTCATCCAGTGGCTGCTGGAAGCAGAGGCAGACACCCACAGCTATACACTGAAATGAAGTCTGGAACCCAGTTGCAGAGAGGAAGAAACGAAGATCAAGGGGGTTGGGACCAGGCTGCTGAATCCCACAGAAACAGGTAACCTGAACAAGGGGTAGCACATGGACCCCAGACTGCTGTCTGGCAGGCCATCACGGGACTGACCCAGACCCCTGGAATTGGATGTCAAGGAGGAGGCCTCGGCACCATATATGGCCTCTGGTAGTGGATCAGTATTTTTCCCTGGTATAAGAAGGGACTTCGAGAGTCCATCCTACGTGAAAGGATGCTCTCTTGGCCTGGACACATGGGAGAGGACCTAGGCCCGATCCAGGATGATGCTGTGGAATTTGGGGACCCGCATGGAGGATAGAACCCTCCATGGGGAGCTGAGGGGAAAGGAGCAAAGAAAGGGACGAGGGGAGCCAGCAGGACGGGGGAGAGGGAGAAGGGATTGACATGTGAAATTTTAATTTTGTAAAAATTAAATTAAAAAACCTAAAATAGAAAAAGAAAACTAGTGAAAAAGTCTATAAGACATACTTCAGTTTCAATCCAGAAAAGACACAAGAGCATCAACACTGATCAGGTATCCTTCAAATAACATGAAAAAACTCACAAAAGATTAAAAGGACCTAGTTCTGCTGACATTGAAGCAAAAATGGAAGTAACTGCCAGGCGGTGGTGGTGCACACCTTTAATACCAGCACTCGAGAGGCAGAGACAGGCAGATCTCTGTGAGTTTGAGACCAGCCTGGTTTACAAGAGCTAGTTCCAGGACAGCCTCCAAAGTCACAGAGAAACCCTGTCTCAAAAAACCAAAACTAACAAAAAAATAACCAAAAAATGGAAGTAGCTACCGACAAAAGTGTATTCTTCTCAAAAAAGAATCTATGCCCAAAGGTATATGAATAATGCCTTCTGTGGGGAGCCCACTGCTGTTGGACCCATCCAAATCTCAGAGGCCACTAGCGGCCATGGTAACAGCAGTTCAAAGCAGCTGAGAATGACAATATCTGGGTCTGTGGTCCTGCAGCAGCTGGACTCTGTGTGGACATGGGTTTGCTTCTTCTTCCAGATAGTTGGCTGCATTGATCCATGAAAGCGGAGGGAACAGAAGCAGGGAACAGGTTCAAGACACCTTGGGTACAGACAGAGATCGTCCTCTGGGAGAAAAACTTCAGTGAATAAGCTCAACTTTATTCCAGATTATAAGGAATATACAAGATTGGGGAGCCTGAGGACAAACCCTAATTTGTATTAAATGGCACTCTCCTATCTATCACAAGGCTTTGTATGTGGCAGTAGGTGCTTATAACAGAGCTCTAGCACAAATCTTCTTAACAGAAAACTGTCCTAAGTATCAAACTGAAGATAAATCAGGCATCTGGTTTAGAGACAGCTTTCAGATAAGGTCAGTCCTCCAGGCCCAGGGACATTCTCCAGATAAGGGCAGGTAGAGGCAGGAAGTTCTGCAGAAGGGAGCCCCATGTTTATGAGATATTGAGATAAGCTGCCGGCCATTGGGAGATTGCAATCTCTACCAGTCATCAAAAACCTTCCAATCTGTGGGTGTTCATTGCCTGTGTTACCACATGGCCCCTTATAAATCATTGTTGAAGCATGTGTTAAACCATGTGTTAAAGTACCAGAGTTCTGCTGTGCTGGTCCCACTCCTCACTGGCCCAGAGTGACCTTACCCCCCACAGGACAGCTAATAGTGAACCTTCCTGGCCCTGGAATAACTGAACTTGCTGACCCATGCAACTGGCCCCACATGTTAATAAGACTTGTCCCCCCAATTTGGGGAAGCTCACTCCATCCCTCACCATGGGCCTTAGAGAAAAGGCTCTGCCCCTCACTTGAGAGGTGTAGTCCTGGTGGCCTGCACTAAAGAACTTACCTACTATCCAGGCACATATTGTGGCCCTGGAATTAGGCACACCCCAACATCTACCCTATCTAATGAAAAGGGTAAACTAAACAAAAAGGCTTCACTTCTAGGAATAAAGGGACCAAACCCTCACTTAGCCACTGCTTTAGCAGCCATGACAGGCTACAGAAAAGACACATAGGCCTTTGGCACAAGGAAACTACAGATCCTCTGACCTCCCAGAGCCTAGGGCCAAAACTGAACACAAAGAAACTACAGGGGGAGACGAAACCTCCCCTATAGTCCCTAGGATACAGTTCTAAAAACTATTGGTATCTATGTACAACAGGCCACCTGAAAGTAACAAGACAAAGCCATAGAAACCACAGAATGTTCCCTCTCAGCACTGACCAATGAGAATACCTTATACACAGGTATTTCATGCCAGAACATGACTTTGAGAAATTTTTCTGTTTGTTCCCAAATGTCAATCAATCAGAAGCCAATCCGCTTCTGTAACTTTTGTCTTTGAAACCTAGCAGTAGACAGGGAACTTCAACCCCTCTGGAGGCTGCTGCAGCAGCTTGCTAGATGGGGTCTCTAGCTTGACAGGACGTGAATTTTCATTGGTGGCCTGTCTCCTTGGTCTCTTTGGGGATCCTTGTGACTCAGGCACAACACCTATGACCTGCTGAAGTGTGTGAAGAACTTATCATCCAAAACCATGGTCATAGGATCTCCATGACTAGGGGCAACAGCAGGATATTGGAAAGCAATATTGGTGGGGGGTCCTGTGTTGAGGGTGTACCAAAGCAAATGGCCTTGAACTTGAACAACAATTAATTACATGATGAATATTTGCAAGGAAAGTGGTTGGACAAAACAGTATATTATATGATACACAGCAGCTCCCAATGCCACTTTGATGAATGAAGAAACAATGGTTAGGTGGGAAAGAGGGATGATTGTTTTTCTTTTTTTAATTAGTGTTTATTTTTATCTTATTTTTATTAGTTTGTAGCTTTCCTTTTTTGGGGGACACTACAAGAGGAAGAGGCAGAAATGGAGGGACTGCGGAATGAGTTGGACTGGGGTGAAATTTCCAAAGAATCTATAAAAAAAGCAGATTGAAATTGCATTAAGGAAATACATTTACTTAAGGTTTACTAAATATAAAACTATCTTTTGATGGACATATTTTATAATTATAATAATTATTTAAGTAATTACACTTTTAATTTAATTTTTTCTATATATTTTTTCATTATTTCCCAGACATTATAAATGTATTTGTTACTGAGGACATTATTGTTCTTAACAAAATAATAAATTGAACACTTATCTCCCAGTGGTATTGTAGCAGTAATATGGCCTGATTCATTTCTCTGGTAACTGGTCTAGTCTACTCCTTTTTTCATATCCTGTGATGAAAATATCAGTTGTTTAAGCCTCTTAATCTAAGGAATTTTATAGCAGATCCAATGTCTAATAAATGTGAAATGAGATTAAAATTTCACTTGCTAACAGTAATTGATGAACCTATATTTGTGCTAGGTAGAATTTAAAGGGTTTACTAAAATGAAACTGGAATATTTTGTGATGGAATAGTTGATAAGGCAAATTTTTAGATTACGAATATGCAAAGTGATCACTTTAAATCAATTTATTTTTTCTCCTAGCATCATACATTTCAGTGCATTGTTGTTTGATCCCTGTGTCTAGAGTGAGGCATCACACCAATGTGAACTGTGTGTGGTTGATATGTTTTTCACAGCATAGGCGTAATGCCAAATAAAAATAGGAATGAGCAACAGGCAGAGTTCTATTTCTTTTGTTGAAAGAATTGTTTCAATTACCTAAGAATTACTGGATCATAACACTTACCATTTAGACCACCTCTACTAGATGCCCACCACACCAAAGAACAAGTCTTTACATTTCAGAGTATTTTAGAGCTAAAATCATAGCAGGCACTATAACCACCAATAGCCTTTAAAATAAATAATTGAAGTGGTTGCCAATGATATATTACTCAACCTAAAAGGAAACTACTCAAGGTTGGTATATTACATACTCTTATTTTTATGTAACTATATGTATAAGGACATTTGGCTCTTTTAACAAACCAGGAATAACTAAAACCAGTAACATTTTCTTTGTTGTTACATGCTAGAATAAAAGTTCATTGTAAAGTATTTTATTTCAAATTTAAATAAAATTAGATATATGACCTAATATATCTGTATCTGTACTCCAAATAGCTAAAATTAAAAGGTTTTCTGTTAGCAATGTAGGTCAATTACTTTTGTCACTACTTAATTTATAGGGAAAAAAACCTGTATTCTCTCATTAAAATGTTTTAATGATGTATTATATGACTATGTGATACTCACTTTTCTTGACAGAAGTGTTAATAATCTCTGACTTCACCAGGATTAATTAATCCCAGCACTCAGGAGACAGAGGCAGGTGGATCTCTGTGAGTTTGAGGCAAGTCTGGTCCACAAAGTGAGTTCCAGGACAGCCAGTGCTGCTCAGAGAAAGCTGTTGGGAAAAAGAGAAGAATCTATGACTTTTTTTTTAACAAGTGTGGGGCATGGCTGAGACAATTTATGATGTCCCAGTGTTTCCCTGGAAGGTTGCAGCTCCCAACCATTTTAGGAAGAGCAGGATCCTGGCCTGGGACTGTCTGCAGAGCTCATGGGGCAGGTCATGGATAAGTTACTTTCTTCTCTTTTTATGGTGTTAAGAGACCCAGGGGATAGTCTTATTCCGATTTTCTCCTCCAACAGTTTGAAAACTATCTGTGTCAATATAACTGTGCTCAAACATAATTTTCTAATAGTGGGGCTTGGTAGTGAATCTCTGACTTTGTAAAGTGATTGGTTATTTATTCATTAATGTCATTCGCTCCATAGAGTTGATTACTAATATTTTAAAATATAACTAATTGACTCTTCTGAGTGAGTAAAATAAATTAGGAAATGTGTTATTTTAGTATATATGAGAAGCAAATTTGTCCTGTTTCAATGGTAAAAGAAAAAATCTCACATATATTCTCAAACTAATTTGAGAAGTGAAAAGATCTAGAAATGGGTTTCTCAAAACAAGTGTCTTTAGGACATTTTTTGTCTTCTAACAGTCATAGAAAATGATTGCTGTTCCTTGGGACAACATTGCTTCATGTTGTTGATGCTAGGTTAATGCTCATCAAGTACCAGAGCTTTTAAGACAGTGCTTATGCTTGCTGGTGCTGGGTTTTTGAAAAGAGTATATATGTAACAGATAAATAAGTATATTTATATAAAATTTCTGTGAAAAAAGGTGGCTTCTGGATGACTAAGCTGGATCTATTTCAGACCTATGGGTCAGAACATTTGTTATTTTTGCAGAGAACCCGGGTTCAATTTTCAGCATCCATATCATGGCTTACAACATGCTGTTACAGGAATCCAATACTCTCCTCTGATTTCCAAGGGCACCAGGACTTCACAACCATATATGAAAGCAAAACACTTATACAATAAGACAATGTAAGTAAAATTTTAAAATGTTTTTAGAAAATAAAATTGTTTGAGAATTTTTAAATATCCTGTTCTCTTTCATTTCATCAACGGTGGATATCTGGTTGTCCTTTCTACAATGAAAACAGAAAGTATTTTCTAACATTCATAACACAAGGACATCTGGTCAACTATATACATAGCAGCAGCATTTGTAATAGCCAGTATCTAGAAGCAACCTAGATGCCCCTCAACCAAAGAATTGATAAAGAAACTGTCTTATATATGCACAATGGAGAACTACTCATCAGAAAAACAAAACAAAACTAAAAAAGAAACCAAAAACAATAACATCTTGAAATTTGCAGGCAGGTGGATGGAACTAGAAGAAACCGTCCTGAGTGAGGAAACACAGACAGAAAGACAAACATGTTATGTATTCACTCACAAGTGGATATTAGACATAGTGCAAATGATACACAGCCTACATACAATAACACCAGAGAAGCTAGGAAACAAGGTGGACCACAAGAGAGACATACATGCACCTCCCAGAAGGGGAAAGGGACACCATCTCCTCAGTAAATTGGGAGCACGGAGGGGGGGGGAGAGAAAGGAGGAGAACATGAGGTATCAGAAAGTTTCATTTGGGGGAATAGCACAGAAAGAGAGCAAGGAAAGAGATACTTTCATAGAAGGAGCCATTATGAGCTTAACAAAAAAAAAAAAAAAAAGTGGCACGAGGGAAATGTCCAGGGATCCACAACGATGACCCCAACTAAGAATCTAAGCAACAGTACAGAGGCTACCTTAAATGCCTTTCCCCTATAATGAGATTGATGACTACCTTAAATGCCATCCTAGAGACTTCATCGAGTAACTTGGGTGGAAGCAGAATCAGATATTCACAGCTAAGCATTGAGCCAAACTTCTGGAATCTAGTTGTAGAGAGGGAGGAGCAATGAACAAAGAGGTCAAGACCATGCTGGGGAAACCCACAGCAACAGCTGACCTGAGCCAAGTGGGAGCTAACAGAATCTAGACTCACTGCTGGAGAACCAGCATAAAACCAAATCATGCCCCCTGAATATGGATGTCAGTTGGGGTGTTTGGGCAATCTATGGGGTCTCTGGCAGTGTAACCAATATTTATCCCTAGTGCATTGAATGGGGTTTGAGAGCCCATTCCCTATGGAGGGATACTCTCAGGCTACATACATGGAGGAGGACATGGGTCCTGCCCTAAATGATGTGACAGACTTTGATGATCCCATGGCAGGCCTCACCCTCCGTGAGGAGTGGATGGGGGGTGTAGAATGGGTGGATGGAGGGGGGCATGAGAGGACAGGAGGAAAGGGATCTGAGATTGGTATGTAAAATAAGTTTGCTTTTAGTTTGAGTAAAATTTAATTTAAAAAAATTGCCCAGATCTATTGACAACAATGTGCTGTCTAATATTCCTGTTATCTTTTTACAGGTGGAAGGCCACCCTTTAACTGTTTCAGGTATGTATGGAATATTATATAGCACATAATATTTGTGGTCAGATATGGAAAATGTTGAAAAATATACATATGAAATAATCTCAGTATCGTAATAAAGTCAAAAAACATAGTATTCCTAGAAATATACATAATTATACACTGTGATGTAAGCCTGAATATGAGGAGAAGGCAGCAGAAATCCAAAGTGAGTAATGAGATGACTTTCCAATGGCAGGAATAATAGGCCCAAAGGAGAATTTCCGTTACAATTTCCTTTTCCTTATGTTTCTTTTCTGTCACCGTTAGCATATGCTTCTTTTATACAGAAAGGGTAGTTATCAGGGCTAAGTGTATAAGAATTTATATACAAATGATAGATCAATTAATCATGGTAGCAGATATTACTTAGTGGTTTGTGAATTAATTTATGTCTCCCCTCTTGTCTTCTTAAAGACTGCAGAAACATTTCTACCCTAAAGCAGAAATCTGAGATAAAATAAAAATGCTTAAAAATTACAAAAGGCATTACTTTGGGGTTATATATTCTACCATCAGTTTACCCTGAGAAAAGATCCCAAGATTAAGGATTAACTTGCTTCTTCAAAGCCTCCATTGGTATATAACTCTTTAATGGGATGACTTTAGCCTCTCTAAGACTATTCCATTCACCTGTGATCTATTATTATTTTCCTGATCCAACTCATAAAGAAAATGCTCCACAATGCTTCAACCACTAAACAAGTGAAACTTTATAACCAGAAAATGTTAAACCACCATTTGCATAGTTTGGCTCATACCTTCCTAAGGAAAAAAAAAATCCATCCAAAATTTTAAGTGCAACACAAATGTAAAGGACCAATTGGAGGACAAGGTTCAAAGATATTAAAAACTGATACTGAGTGGGGTCCCTGCAGTTGTCATACAGGGAAGCAAGCCCTGCAAAGAGGTAAGACTGAAAACCTGGTGCAGATTGACTTGGTCAAACTGGATCAGAATTTTGGGAGTCTAATTACAGGCTGTTTATTCCCAATATACTCTGAAAAAAAGTTTCCTGGTATAAGGTAATGCACAGTGAACAAATAAATGAAATTACATTGAAACTTAATTTAGGGTACATGGCATTTCCCCCAAGAAGATGGGTTTTAGAGATAGGCTAACTTTACTAGATTAAGGCCCTGAGGGTCTGGCCTGGTCTCAGACATACAGATAATGTTTGAGGTCATTTGGGCTGTTTGCCACATGTGTTCCTGGTTGTGGGAGCTTGGGGGAGCCTCTGGATATAAGGGTCTTTTAGATTACTAGACACATTCAGTCTTGGTTTTAAGAGTTTGATATAGCCTGGCCTAACAAATAATGTAGATCACCAGGCAGTTAATAATTGCTAATTCTCAGCTTTCTAGGTAGAAGGACACCTTTTACATCTTTCCCATTGTAAATACAATCCTGTGTGTTTAACATTCCTGATTTCTCTGGAGATATATGAGCACAAGCACCTTCTTGCTATGCTCCCGACATGACAGAAATAAATTAAGTCAGGATAAGCAGAGCTGTCACTTCAGTAATTGTTTAAAAGCAAATGGGAGAAAGTTCTTTGGAAATCAGGTAATTTTTAAATGATATTTTATAATGAGTCTTTGATAGCATGGAGGCTGTTTCATATTGATGCAGAAGTCTTATATTAAATTAGTTTGCAGGAAAAATACAAAATAAGAGAGAAACAGATTAAAACAAAATATTAATGATAATGAATGATAGTAATAACAATAGCAATAGTAGTAATAATAAAACATAATGCAGCTCAAAAAAGAGCACTGAGTTTGTATTCAGTCTAAGACACTAGATATATGAAATCTATAATATTGAAGAGGAGAGATAGAAAATTGTTTCAGCATGTTAATAATTCTATACAAATTAAATAGTGCTTTATATGTATTTTGAAGTGTAAAATATATAAACAATGTGAAATTAACAAAAAAAGGAACAATGACGAAAACTACCAGCAAGAGAAAAATAGTAAACATTAAACCGTGCCTATATGTTGAAAGACTTGGCAGTGTATGAGACCTGTGGAAAATTTCCTGAAACTTGTTTAAACTGACTCATTGTAAGACAACCAAAACCAGAGTGAGAAATTCACACTATTCTTCTCCTCATTCCCTCACAGAGAAAAAATACAAATCTTTCAGGCTTTAGCTCCACCCTACTAGCCCTCAGAATCTTCATATCACACCTAGATAGCAGAAACGCTGATAAACGGTGCTTCTCAACTCTCTAGCTGTAGAGTGTAACTGAATTCAGAAGGGTATCAGGGTCTTGAACATCACCTGGAAATTACACTGATTGCACAGGCCACTGTATTTCATGTCACTCACTGGTAAAAAACATGAAAGCTTTAACTTAACATATTTTTCATAGTTTTGTGAACCATGGAGCAATTGAAGAGAAGAAATACTATTCATAGAAATATCCTATAGATAGCTGATGAAGAATAAATATCACAGCAACAGGCCAATTGAATAATTTTCACAGCCAAGTATGAACTATATGTGTCCTCATGTCAAGTGACGACTATACTCTTCTTCTTCCAAGTTTGCAAATAAAATAAAAACAACCTAATAGTATTCACTTTGATTGGTAGCAATTATATTATATGTAAGAAATGACACTAAAAGTTGACCTGGGCCAGTATTTTCTATTTTATTGTAATTTTTACAAAGAAGCACAAATTGGATCCCTCTACTCCAGAAGTTTTCCATTATGTTTCAGTATTGAAACAAATACTAAAACCTCCTGCTATACTGAACACAGAAATTTGTTCTTTAGCCACCACCTTTTTTCCCAGAATATTTAAATAATGTTTCTGTAGGCACCTTCATTTTGTTGGATGGTAGGTGGATTTGTGAACACATAAAGCACTGAATACTGAAAGTTTAATAAAATTAAGGCAAGGATGACACCTGAATCCTACCAGAATTGCCTTGTTGATTTTCTCTCACTATACCCGTATCGTCAATTTGTGCAGAATCAAAACAATTAATGTAAGCTTATATTTTTTCAAAAGTGAAGGGTGAATATGGAAAGATGGGAAGGTTTCTGTAATTGCACATGTTAAAATAAGCACTTACCTATTCTGATCTGAAATGTGAGGATCAGCATGAAAGTCATTTGTGTGACTCACAAGGAAGACATGAGTGAGCAGAAAGGTTGAGTCCGGGGAAGAATTGAAGAAAAAAAAGAATGGAGATACCATAATAGAGGGAAACATTTTAGGGTTACGGAGAAATCAGACACTAGGGAAATGTCTGGAGATCTACAAAGATGACACCAACTAACAATCTAAGCAACAAAGGAGAGGTTACCGTAAATGCCCTCCCCTGATAATGAGGTTGATGACTGACTTACATGCCTGATAGCCCTCCATCCAGCAGCTTGTGGAAGTAGAAGCAGACACCCACAACTACTCACTGAACTGAACTGAAATCCAGTTGCAGAGAAGGACGAGTGATGAGCAACGGGGTCCAGACCAGGCTGGTGAAACCCACAGAAACAGCTGACCTGAACATCAGGGAGCTCTTGGTCCCCAGACTGATAGCAGGGACACCAGCATGGGACTGATTCAGATCCCAGGAACATGGGTTTCATTGAGGAGAAATCTACGGGACCTCCTGTAGTAGTTCAGTACTTATCCCTAGGATAGGTGTGGACTTTGGGAGCCCATTCCACATAGAGGGATACTCCCTGAGCCAAGACACACCGGGGTGGGCTTAGGCCCTATCCCAAAGGACATGATAGACTCTGATGACCACTATGGAATGCCTCACCCTCCCTGGGGTTCAGAAAGGATATATGATAGGTAGGGTTTTAGTTGGGGGAGTTGTAGGGGAGGAGGGGAGGAAGAGGGAACTGGGATTGACATGTAAAAAAATCTTGTATCTATTTCAAATAAAAAAAGAAAAAATAGTGAAAAGGACAGAACCAAATCCACTACAGTTGACCTTTGTCCTCCAAACACAGGATCTGGCATGAATGCATCCACATTTATACATATAATGAATGAATATTTTTTATAAGAAAAGTATGAGGAAACATCTAAACACTGCAAGGTCAACAAAATTATCAGAATCAACATACAATATAATAATTATGTATATTAATGGGTTTTTCTCAATAAAAAGACACAGACTAGTGACGTGGATCAGCATTTACATATCATTACTCATGAGTTTGACTCCCAGAAATTAAGCTCACCAAAAAAGATAGACTCTTCTTTAAATCGATGGAATGCAAAGGGTATTCCATGCAAATGGACCACTTAAACAATCAATTGTCTGGTCAACAATTTGACATAATGTACATCAAACAAAAACTGGTGAGAAAAGACAAAGAAGTTAATTCCATACTGATAAAAGGAACAATATACAATGAGGATATATATATATATATATATATATATATATATCCAAAAGAAAGAGCACCAAGCATTCATTAAAGAGTGAAGACAGACAAAGACAAAGGGTCCTTATGCAGAAAATAATTATTGAGTGACTGCATACAATCAGTTCTTTTATCAATCACAAGTCCTTCCATTAGCACAGAGCCAGCTGGCCAGCCATAATGAAACTAACACATTTCCTGGGGGGAATCTGTTAGTGTTAATGGCCAACACTGAACGAGGTATCTGCAGTTAGTTTTGCCAGATGCACTGGCCCCTCCTTGGAGGCTGAGGTAAATAAATGTGGCCATTCTCACAGTGAAGCACTGTTATAAAAAGCAACCAGCTTCAGTGCTTCAGCTAATAAAAAGAAGTTCATTATATTAAATGTAGAGTTACTGAAGTGAAAAACAGGTGGAAGAAAACACATCCATACAGAATAAAGCATAAACATCACATCCATGATGGTTAGTTGATTAGTTACACATTCAGTCTGCTGTGTTATGGCAAAACATTTTTCTCAACCTGTGTTTTTTAAGTCAGTTAGTCTCCAAGGGTTCTCAATGATCTTTATCCACTGTGCTTATTTGCATAGTATGTTTCAGCTAACAGGGTCCTGCATCTGTCTTTCCTGCTTCTCTGCAGGGGAGCATACATTAGATACCCTGGAGAAATCAGGTGATAAGTTTTGGCTTTGAGATGACTTGTCACCTTCTAATATTTTTAATAGTAGATATATGAGGATCAAAAGGAGTTTCTATCTTGAGAATACATTTTTCTGGTCATTTCCTTTGCTCTAAACTCTTTCATCATCATTTTTTCTTTCCCTGTCTAAAATCCAGCTTTTAGTTCCTTGGCTTCCCATTCTCTCACCTATGAACTACCCAAGTTTCTTAAATTCATTAACAAAGATACACTCATAAGTTGGCTGGTCTAATTATTTGTGATAAAAGCACAAAATTGCACATACATATCACATTATTTATTCAGTGAAATTGTTTAATATCATCTTATGAAGTATATATCAAAATTTCCGCTGCTCTTCTTGCTATGGTTTCTCCCTGAATCCTAATCCTTCTAATAGCTTCCATACCTCTAATTTCCATAGCTTCAACTTACTTATCATCCTTTTGTATTCATTTATAAATCCCTTCATTCAGTGATCCACAAGTGACCATTCAAGTGCTGGTTTCACTTAAAGAAAAGTTCAACATCCTTATTCATCACTAATATCCATATCAAAACTACTATTATATTTCATCTTACACTAATTATTATGGACAGTATACCTTGTTGAGGAAGTATTATAAAGAGAATCCTTATCCATTCCTGGTGGAAATACAAACTTGTATAGTAACTTTGGAAATTAGTGTGGTTTAACCTTGGGAAACTGGGAATGGATCAACCTCAAGATCCAAAAGAACAATTCTTGGGCGTATACACAAAGGAATCTAAATCCTGTTACATATTAATTGATGCTTTATTCAAATTAGTTAGAAATATAAAATAGTATAGCTGTCCATAAATGGGTGAATGGATACTGAAAATGTGGTACATTTACATAATGGAATATTATTTTGATATCAAAAATGATATAATGGAAGTCATAGTTAAATGAGTGGGAAAATGCTAGGAAAGAGGGAAATTTACTAGAAATATTTTCTGAGTAGTAATTTGTTGGTACTTTGTGCAACCTAATTGCACAGTTGAAGTGCATAGTGGAAGATGATCCAGCTTTGCTGAAATGATAATGGATGTGTCTTCAGAAGGTGATATAAGTTTGAGATGTAAAAATCAAAATATAAGTATTCTTCTCTATCTTTTGAAAAAGACTATCAGATGGATATGTGTATATGTATATAGTATATGAGTCATATACTCATATATAATTAAAATATTTTTTCAAGCAATATATTCTGATCAGCATTTCTCCTCTCCAAGAATTTCCTTAATTCTGCATCCACCCAAGTTTATATGAATTTTTTCTCTCCTAGTTTTTTAAAACAAAAATCAGGTGAATATAACAAACCAGAATTAAGAAAACAAAACAAACTTACACACATCATAAAAATATAAAACAGGAAACCAGAATATATAAGCAAAAGACCAGTAAGATGAAAAACACTAAAGCAATGCAAACCAGGAAAAATGTACAAAAGTACCATTGAGTATATTTTGTGTTCTCGAAGCATTACTGGGCACTGGTTCTACCCCCGTGTTTTTGCTTAGTGTATCCAATGAGATGCCACTGGAAAGTTTGTAGAGTTCTTAATTCATATGAGCAAAACCTTGGGTTTTATCCATAACAATGTATAATCAGGACTTAGGGTAGCACACTTCTCATAGTAGGACTCTAGAGTCAGAGACATAAGGACTGGGAGCTCCAGGTGATTCTTGTTACATTGTAAGTCCTAGGCCACACTGTAGTATATAAGACCCTGCTTAAAAATTAAAAAAAAAAAGGCTGGGCATCAGTGGTGCTCGCCTTTAATCCCAGCACTTGGGAGGCGGAGGCAGGCAGATCTCTGTGAGTTAGAGGCCAGCCTGGTCTACAGAGCAAGTTTCAGGACAGGCTCCAAACAACACAGAGAAACCCTGTCTTGAAAAACCAAAATAAATAAATAAATAATAACAGAATGAAGAAATAAGGAGAAACAAAATATATCACAGGCTGAAAAACTGATTTAGAATAGAACTCAAAATAATTTGAATAAAATACATACATACAGAAACATGATTATAACAATAAGTAAAATATATACATTTATTTATTTATGTGTATATTTGCACATGAACACACACACATGGGTACACACACAAATTTCATGTTCAATGTTGAGAAGACAAAAGACAATAAACAATAATTTCTCTGCTTGCAAATACATGGATCCCAATGATTAGATTTAGATTGACAGACACAGAGCCTATATGTACTGACCTTTCACTGATATTTGAGGATCTTAAACACTGATTTTCCTTAATATAATTAAATTTTGTAAAAATGTAAAATTTTCAAATTTTTAAAACTAATTTTAAAAATTACATTTCCTACCAAACAAAGTGCCACATCCCTTTAATCCAAGTACTTGGTAGGTAGAAGCAGAGGCATGTGGATCTCTGTGAGTTTGAGGCCATCCTGGCCTACAGAATAAGTTCCAAGGCAGCCATGGTAGTTACACAGAGTAATCCATCTTGTTTCTAAAAAAAAGAAACCCATCCCCCCCCAAAAATTACATTTTTCCATTCCTTCCCTTCAAAACCTTCCAAACACCCTTCCACACTCTCCTGAAAATTAATGACCTCTTTTTCTCTAATAATTATTGTATGCATATATATATATATATATATATGTATATATATATATATATATTCATATTCTTAAATATAACCTGTCCTGTTTGTATAATCTACTTTTATGCATAATTGCAGGGTGACCATTTGGCATTGGACAACCAATTGTTGTGATCTCCCCTGGGAAAGACTATATGTCATGCTCCCAGCTTCCCACTCTTGCCTATAGTCCTTAGTTTATGGGTGATGTTTTTATGTGTTTCTCCCCATCTAATCTAGCAGTTCCCCTGGTAATATACTTGTTAAGCAGAAAGCATCTAAAACTAAAAAGGTTATTGTGATTGTTCTCAGCTGCCTCTCAACCGAGATAATGTTGAGACAATGTGGTTGAGTACATGACATATTTTGTTCACTGATTTCACATGAAGAAATCAACCTTGAACTAACAATGAAACTCACCCTTCTCAGGGTGCTAAATAGTGCCTTTCAGGCTCTGGACAAGAAAAAGGATAGTTGTTTTTCAACCCTTGCTCAACATTTCATGCTACAATAATGATCTGCCAGGTAAAATATACCCACAGTTCAATAACACCAAGACTGTTTCTGAGAGTAACCAACCACATTCTTGATTGGAATTGAGGCCTCCTCCACAGGAGGGGCTTCAGGTATTGTACAGCAAACACCAAAACTCATGATAAGGAAAGCTGTAGATCCTAGCAGAGAACCCATTGAGGTTGTTTTTCAAAATGGTCATTTTTTTCAAACTCCCTTTTAGATATTTATATTCAGGTCCATAGATTTATGATTTGTTTTTGTTTTGCAGACATAGTTTCTTTGTTTAAAATTTGGTGTCCTGGAACTAGCTCTGTCAACCAGGCTAGCCTTGAACTGACAGCAATCTCCCTTCCTCTGCCTCCTAATTAGGTTCTAGGATTACAGGCATGCACCACCACTGCCTGGCTTAGACAAAAATCTTATGCAATATGTTATTGGCTAACGATTAGATGAAAAACTACTTAGAGCATTGAAAATAAGCAACCTTGAGTCCTCAGCCAAAAATGTAGTATCTAAAACACTCCCTATCAGGTTTCAAAGATATAAGGAAAAAGGGAGTGGAAAGGAAATAAGAGCTTGAATATGAGGAGGAATGCTATAAATTATTATCCCCTATATACAGCATGGCTGTTGCAAACACAACCCCCACATGTTTTGATTATATATATATATATATATATATATATATATTATATATATATATATATTGCTCACAAAATCATGGTGGGGCCCTTAAAGCTTTTACCCTAGCACCTATTGACACTGATGGTTGCCAGGGATCAAGTATCATTTATTCTTCAGAAATGTGGTCACAATGTGCTAGAGAGAGAGTGGTTAGGAGCATAGTGTGCTCATCCAGAGGACTTGGGTTCAATTCCAAGCACCCGCATAGCAGCTTACATTTGCTAGTGCTCCATCTCCTGGGGATTTTATATCCTCACATGGACACACATGCAGGCAAAACACCAGTGCACAGAAAATGAAAGTAAACAAATCATAAAAATGGTGGGGTATTGGGGACACACATCTTTCATTCCAGCACTTAGAAGGAAAAGGAAGGTGGATCATTTTGAATACTGGGACAGCCTGCTCTACAGAGCTAGGTCCAGGACAGCTAGTGCTATAAAGAGAAACCCTGTCTTCAAAAACTGACCAAAAAAAAACAAAAGAAAGAATGAAATGTAGCCATGAGGGACATCAATAAGGATACAGTCAACACACTGCAACATAATAAATATAATATCCAAGAAGCCTAGAGCCAGCATCATTCTGAATGAAGAGAAACTCAAAGCATTTTCATTAAATCAGGAACAGGATAAAGAAATTCACTTTTCTCCATCAGTTTAAGTACAGTATTAGACGTCTTATGGAAACCAGAAGACTGAAGGATAAAAAGGTGCTACAAATAGGAAAGGCAGAAGTCAAAGTATCCACATTTGAATAAGACATGATTCTATATATGCAAGTTCCCAATTATGCCATCAGAAACCTCTTAATGTTGATAAATTCATTCAACAATTTCACAGTGTAAAAATTTGGCATACAAAATTCCCTGGGTTTCCTACATTACAAACATGTTGAGAAAAATCATAGAAATAATAATATTTACAATATATAAATTATATGTAAAATTATGTTATATGAAATATATAACAATTTTGTTATATACATAAGAACATTTACACACATACACAGACACACAATATATATATATATATATATATATATATATATATATATGTAGAAACATGTTAGTCTGCAGGGAAATTTGAAGAAACTGGATAACTAAAGGTAAGAAGAAACCAGAGTCTGAAATGTCTGGCAAGGTCATGAATTGCTAGTGCTATTATTATGAAAGTGGCCATTTTGTCACAAAACAAAGCATATGTTCAATGTGATCTCCAACAAAATCTTTCACATATATTTAAAAATATAACTGTAATCTTATATGGAAATACAAACACGCACACACAAACCTCACTGCAACAAAAAAGAATAATAATAAAAAATAACAAGAAGTATCAACAACCTAGATTTCAAATTAAGCTACACAAAAATAGTATGGTACATTACTACTGTGCTGTATCTCTGTTAATTTGCACTTCTGGGGAAGTAACAATGCTTGGAAAATATCAGATCAGTGCTTGCATGCGTCACTACTCCAGTGCATTTTGGAAATATCTTTAAATCTTAAATCTACACACCATTTTGAAATGAAGAACAAAATACAATTCCAAAATTGAAAAGACACGTTTCTATATTATTATCTGTTTTATGTGTCATTTGCATATCTTATAAACTGCGTTTGAGTTAGAGGATCAGAAAAGATAAAACAGATGACGTGTCCAAATTGATTATTTCCCAAGCCAACAATTATTGTCGGATACAGACAGCTTTACAAAAATTGAGAAAAAAGACACTGAAGCATCTCCACAATGTTCAAACTAAATTACCTTACAAGACCATAGAAAAACGTTTATTATTCAGTACGAATATGTAGACTGCACCTCTGTATGTAGCAGACATTCTACCTCTCCACACATTAGCCATTTTGCTGACACACCCACTCACTTCTGATCCTAACTGAGACACATTCACTTTGTTTCTCTCTCATTCTCTGTGTCTCTATCTCTCCAGTTTGCTCTGTCCTTTCTTACAGCCACTTTGGAAACCCCTTTCCTTTATTGTAATTGTCATAGTGTCAGAAATCATAGTACCTAATTCTTCCCTTCAGAAACTGGTAGGTCTAAATGATTGTGGTCTAGCGGACCCCCCCACGCCCCCACTGCACTGTTAATTCTCTGTATTTCATCCTTTTACTCTCTCCAGTGAAAGGAAGACACCCAATTTAATGTCCCAATTTAATAGGTCAGACCTATACCACAATTGTTCCTTTTGCTTTGTTTACCGCCCTTATTGTCACACACCAATAATCCACAATACTGCCTAAGCTTTGAAATGTAAATGCTCACCCACGAAGAGAAATGAACTGAAGTGACAGAACATACTGAGGGATCAGCAGGAGGAGCACTTTTCAGCAATAGAACAGAGGAAGCCAGGACAAAGGAAGCCAGGGCCTAATTGAATAGATTTCTCATCTGGTTCTTCAGAGCCAACGGTTTTAGATCTATACAATAATGTCCTAATCCATTCAGATTTGCAACGCTTAACATGAAAAAAAATTAAGTCTACCTATGAAAGACACAACAGGGCCCAGATGGAACTGACCTGCGTTGCTGCGTTGTCTTGCTGACCGTTCCTCAGGTGGATGCGACAGGCATCTTTGGCTCCCTCTCCTCTGAGCAGGACCTGCTGCTGCAGTGACGTAAACCATCATATTCCCAACCCCCATTCTGTGCCAGTGAGCCAGCAAAACCCTGCAATCGCGCATGCGTGCATGTTTGCCAGACTGCAGGGATTCAAGAATCTTTTCTGAACCTAACGACATGAAATAGGCGGCCATGAGCTTTTAACTACCTTATTGTTAAAAGGAAGGGCATCACAGCCCCTTGTTTAAATTGTCCAGAAACAAATTCAAAGCATTTTTGTGGGCAATATGTACTATAAAATCTTAACTCTTAACTTCCTATACACCGTCGTGAAAGGCTGCTTAGGAAAAATGAAACCCAAAGTAGAGACGGTGTAGAAACGCTAGACATTTGAAGCACTGATAGGAATGATTAAAAGATACTGCATTAAAAACATTCTGCATTAATCAGGTATTACTAGATTAATTTTCATTTTTAAAATTTTACACATGTTCAGGCAAACCTTAATATGAACATAATGATTACTTTTTTTTTTTAAAATAGAACTGTGGTGATCGTTCAGTGATGAAATTTCTTTTATACCGTTCTTAAAAAACAACGTTTGTTAGGATGTGAAATCCTAACAACCCAACAGCTTCTGTGTCCTAAATTCAGGGATTAAAGATATGTATAACTGTCTAGAGTTTATTAATTTTAAATATTTCTCTGTTTTTGTGTTTTGTGCGAATGTGTGTTTGTTTGTGTGTGTACATACAGGTGTGAAGAGATGTCATTTGAGCCCAGAGGCATTGGAAACTCCCAGAGCAGAAGTTATATGTATTGTGAGGTGACTGACATGGTGCTCAGAACCAGCTTCCAGCCTTTATCCATTATCTCTAGCTCTCCTATTCACTTTGACATCTTGGAAAATGAAATCCTTACTGAATATGCAAAGGAACAAACAAACAAAAAGTTAGCAAACTCCTGACTTCTGGCATAAATACATTACAATTTTGCAATAAATATAAATATTTTATTGACCTAATAACATCACTGTCTTCTGGTCAAAGACCATAAAACCAGCATTGTCAAGGAGAAAAAAAAATCTATAAAATTGAAAAATTTTTCTTTAGAAGTAAATTTAAACTTTTTTTAGTAATGTTGACTTCATAAAAGAGACATAAGGTACTATATTTGATGTATTCCCCACCAAGGCCAACCAGTGCAGTGTGATGAGGGAGATGAAAGTGATCCACAGGGCAACTTCAATTGCAGAGGATCCAAAGCTCAAGCCAGCTCTTGTCTTATATCTAGTCACCATGGGGAAGGTGCCTCTAGGAACTTCTTTAAGTAGTGTCTATGGACACTGTGGAAGGAGAGACAAAATGTAGCATTTGTGGCATCCTAGTGAACAACAGCTGCTCTTCTAAGTCAGAGTTTTACAATTCCATAAAACCTTCACTTATATCAAGAGGGCAGCTGTCTTACCCCCTGTGCTTACATACCCTGTTCCCTATCCCATACAGCACTTTCGAGAGCTACCCTGGTCTGTCAGAATTTGCTACAATGTAGGAATGAGCAGATAAATATGCTTATATCTCAACTCATGCAAAACTATGAGCAGGGTGTGAACTCCCTGAAACCTTCGGTGCTCCTGCAGACAAGTCCTTCTGCAGTTTCTGCCAGCTTTGGAGAACATTAAAATATGATGACAAAATACTGGTGCCCTCTCAGTTTCTCAAAATATCTTTCAGGCTTTGATACCTAACAGCAGGAAAAGCAGTGAAACGTCAGTGCAGTTGGACTTTCTTTGGCACTGCTATCAGGATATCTGGCATCAAATTCTCCACACAACTTAACTGCTTTAATTATTTCTTTTTTGAAGGCAGGGTCCACTTATTATTTCTGGGTTTCCTGAATCTTGTTCTGTATAATAAGCTGTCCTTGAAGTAACAGAGTGCCATCTACTTCTGTCTCCTTGCACTGGGATTAAAGATTGTAGTGTCATAGCTATCGTGATGTGCAGATTTTTATACAAGCCACAGAAGTCAAAGACATAGGGACATCTAAACAAGAAAACCAAGTCAAGATTTTATTTGCAATCACGAAGATTTTGTAGGGCAAGGTGGCATTAGGACTCGAAAGCACCTAAAGAAACACCTGAATTTGTGAATAAAATAAATTTTAATGACACAAATGATGACTAATAGTGGTAAAATGTGTAAATGTCAATGTGTATGCTTTGGAGGTACTGGCTTGTGTAGTGCTTGCCTATGACCCAGAAATCCCAGAGTTCACTGTAGTGTCCTCTCTATTGACTACCAATATGGGAAAAAATGTCTAAAATTGGGCAGCTTTGCTTTCCAAGGTTTTGTTTCAATGTGTAATTGTTTGGTTTTATAGATATGTATGAAGTCTAATGGAAACTTTATTATTGTATGGTAAGTGTAAAGCACTCTTGGTTAACTATTCTTTAAAAGGTTTTGCTATGATAAAATACCATGTCACAGTCTACCTCAAGATCCAGCAATTTAACTCTTATGCATATACCCAAAAGATGCACATTCATACAACAGGGATATATGTTCAACTATGTTGACAGCAGCATTATTTGTAATAGTCAGCACTTGGAAGCAACCTAGATGCCCCTCAACTGAAGAATGGACGGAGAAAGTGTGATACATTTACACAAAGGAGAATTACACCGAAGGGGGGAAAAAAAAAAAAAACCAAAACAATGGAATCTTGAAATTTGCAGGAAAATGGATGGAACTAGAAGAAACCACCCTAAGTGAGGTAGCCCAGTCACAGAAAGACAAACAATGTATGTACTCACTCACATATGGATATTAGACATAGAGCAAAGGATTACCAGCCTACAATCCACACCTCCAAAGAAGCTAGGAAACGAGGATCGTGAGAGAGACAAACATGTTCCCCCAGTGAAGATGAAAGGGACCAGAGCCCCTGAAAAAAATTGGGACCATGGGGGATGGGGTAGAAGAAAAAGGAGGGGAGGAGAGGAGGAGGGAGGAGAACATCAGGGATCAGGAAGATTGAGAGGGGAGAGGAATAGAGGAGAGCAAGAAAAGACACACATCAATAGAGGGGGCCACTATAGGTTTAAAGAGAAATCTGGCACTAGGGAATTGTACAGAGATCCACAAGGATGACCCCAACTAGGAACCTAAGCAATAGTGGAGAGGCTACCTTAAATGCCCTATAATGAGATCCTTAAATGTCATCTAAAGCCTACATCCAGTAGCTAATGGAAGCAGAAGCAGAGATCCACAACTAAGCACTGAGCCAAACTCCTGGAATCCAGTTTCAGAGTGGGAGGAGTGACGAACAAAGGGGTCAAGATGACCCACTGAAACAGCTAACCTGAGCAAAAGGGGACTCATGGACCTCAATCTGACAGCTGGGGAACCGAGATATGACAAAACCAGCCCCCCTGAATGTGAGTGTCAGATAGGAGCACTGGGCAGTGTATGGGGCCTCTGGCAGTGGAACCAGGATGTATCCCTACTTCATGAATGGACTTCGGAAGCCCATTTCCCATGGAGGGGTAATCTTTTAGCCTAGATACACAGGAGAGGACCTAGACATTGACCCAAAATACTTGAGAGATTTTGATGATCCCTCATGGAAGGTCTCACCCTACCTTGGAGCAGATGGGGATGGGATGGGGGACATGGGAGGATGGAAGGGACAGGGAATTTAGAGTGATATGTAAAATAATATTGTTTCTATTTTAAGTAAAATTTATAAAAAAGAATTACCAATTACCATGTCACTCAGGTAGGAAGTGGTTTATTTTGGTTCACAACTCCCATCATTGTATGAAAGTCATAGTGGCAGAAATATTGGGTAAGTGTTCATATTACAATCCTCATCAAGAAACAGAGTGCAAAGAATGCTAAAGCTCAACAGACACTCTCCATTTTGTACAGTCTTGGAATAAGATCAGGTGATGGTGCCACCTCTGTAGGACAGGCATTGCTACCTCAACTAAATTAAGATAATCAGGCTCAAGCATGACATACTTGTTTACCAGGTGACTCTCAATCTCATCAAGATAAAATAGAAAAGAACTATCAAAATAGCAATCTCAGAATGAATTTACCTATGTATCTGCAGAAATCTATACCATGGTACACTACTGGTAAAATCCATGCCTTTGCAATGTGAGACTTGATTTAAATTCCAATACTGGCACTTATGTAACTGAGGGAAATGACATAACTTGCTGTGTATTACTTAACATATCTGTACATAGAAGGCCAATTATGTGGAACTATGTAAGGTTGAGTTAATATCCATATTTGGAAGAGTCCTAGCACTGTAGAATTATTGGATCTTAAAATGAAACCAAAGGATTCTGGGATACACTACATGGGAATATCAAGAATGATTTGCTTACTGTTTTTGTCATTCTTCTTGATGAAGTCTTATTTGTGTAGTCTCAATTTTTCCTTCCTTCTCCCTTCATTTTTGGAATTTAGAGACAGTCACATTCTTTCGTCTAGGCTGACCTCAAAACTATAGTAATACTTTTGCCTCTAATTTCTGAATGGTGGGATTAGAGATGTGAGACAATATAACCATATATATATATATATATATATATATATATGTATATATGTATATATGTATATATATGGTATATATGGTAAAATATTTTATATACTTTTGCTTTGATCATGAATTATATTTACAATTAAAATTTATTATCAATTGCTATATGTGGTCCTACAGGCCTTTAATTCCAAAAATGAAGAGGGAAGGAAAGGCAAAATAATAGAAGGGATAAAAAGAGAAAGAGACATGAATAAAATAGGCAATCACATGCAAACTAGTATTCTGTGTGATGAGAAGGTTTCATAGCAGCAGGAGGATGGAGCAGCAGCTTACATCTCAAAACACAATAAGGAAGCTGATTGACCTAATGAAATATCATCAGATTTTTATAATGATCAAAGCCTATATCCAGTGATATTTTTTGTTCCACATCTCCTAGTCTCCCCAAAATACGACAAACTGGGGAATACATATTCAAATTGAGACTAATAGGAGGCATCTCATTCAAATCACCATATTCCAATCCTTATCTCCTATCTCCCATATTCTTGTTGTCCTATCATGATACAAAATGTATTTTATTTAACTGCAAAAGTCCCCATAATCTTTCATAGTATCAATACTGTTTAAAAGCACAAAATCTCTTCTGAGATATGAGGCAGTGTATTAAATATAATCCACTACAAAATCATGAGTAAATTACATATTTACAACATAAAATGGCACAGAACATATATTAACTTATTAAAAATACTCTCAGACTGACTTGGATAATTCTGAGGATGACTATGAACTTAATATTCTTTGCTTCTACTGTCTGAGTACATAGGTCACTAGTATGCACCATCTCACCTGTGTTTGTGTGAGATTCAAATTCAAATCTTTATGCTATACAAATGCTTTACTAAAGGGACATCATCACAATTCTCTACTACATGCTTTCTTGTAAATCAAAGTTTCAGAAAGCTTCTTTCTGATTTAAGATTCCCCTTCCCAAGATGAAACCAATATATTATACTATGTTCAGGACAAACATCCCACTACTATACTCTGATAAATGGACATAGCATTAAACCAAGTTCTAATGACTGGTTATATCCAGAAATTAGTGTACCTCAAAATCCTCATCAGAGAAACTTCTTTTTATCATAGAGGACAACTAAATAGAGACACACACAGGTCAAGGTGCAGAGAAGAAGAGATTACTGGGCAAATACATAAACGGGAACTGTTTTAAATGTTCCTTTCCAAGGTTTAGAGATCATTGTGGAAGAGAATGGGCAGAACGATCAATAATTCTAGAGGCTGTGAAAGACCAAAACAGCACAATGACTATTGGAAACAAGAATAATTTGCACATATGAAATTATGGCAACTGTGTCAGTGTGCAGAAGTTCTACATTACTGCCTGTGAGACAAAATTCTATCATCAGGTGGGAGATGATCACAAAATATCACCAATAGCTGAGGATCTATTGGAAATTGATAGTTTCCAGAAGCCTGAGAGGGAGTTTTCTGTAGAAATATGTGCTTCAATAATTGGTCTACTTGTTAGTGGATGGAGATACAGTCAGAAGTAAAGAACCAGCACTAATTGAACCAGATGGACTTTCAAAAAAGAGCCAAGTGTAATGATGCATGTCTTTAATCCAAGCAAACAGAAGTCAAAGACTGTCTGATCTCTGTGAATTTGAGTCCAGCTTGTGTTTGTATTCGGACATCTATACTGGCCTGCCCTGGGGATTCTGACAGAATATGTCCTTAGCTGCAGCCACTAAGAGCACAGCTTGTGCTCTTTCACTATGTTCCCTTTTAAAAGGGCCCTGTCCACCCCCCAAATCTCCTCCCCCCTCTCCCTCTCTCCTATTTCCTTTTTCCCTCTCTGCCTATCTTTCTGTCTCCTCCTCTCCCACCTTTCATTTCACTTCCACTGCTCCCATCCCTGGGGTCAGTCCCACCTTCTCCTTTTGCCCATTGCTTTTCCCGTAATAAAAACTACTCCACATTAGCTCTGTCACATGGCATCTTTCTCTCTCTAGCCACCTTTAATATTACAGCAGCATGGTCTTCATAGTTAGATCAATGATATTTATGGCTACATAGAGGGAACTTGACTCAAAATTCTAAGTTAAATAAATGAATAAAAAATATAAAATGGACATATAATGGTAGGTGAGCATGGGATAGGTGTGTGTCTGGAAGGAATTGGGGAAAAGGGTGAATATGATTAAAATATAATGTATGTGTCATAGTTATGGTTACTATTTCTGTTTCACCATGACCAAATCAACTTGGGGAGGAAAGATTTAATTTTTCTTACACAAGTACAACACTGTTTATTATGGAGGGAAGTCACGTCAAATAGTACAGGATCCCGGAGGCAGGAGGTGATTCAGAGGCCAAGTAGGGGTGCTACGTACTGGCTTGCCCCTTTTAGCCAGTTCAGCCTGCTTTCTCATAGAAGTCAGGACCTGCAGCCCTGTGATTGCACTGCCCAAAATGGGCTAGGTACACAGATATTTAAGACAATGCCCTCCAGGCTTGCCTGCAGCCTGATCTTATGGAGTTATTTTCTTAACGGATGTTCCTTCCATTCAGATTATTTTATCTTGTTTCAAGTGAACATACAATTGTACACTTGTCAACATGACATCCAACGAAATCACTGGTAAACCAAAATCTTTTCTTTCCTGTTCTTCCCAATAATCACACATAAACATGTACATCACAATATAAAACATTTTATAAATTTAAAATTTTCCACAGGCTTTTACATATTCAAAATCTTTAAAAATTCAGTCTTTCACAAAATATCCAGTGTCTTAAAATCCAAATTCTCTGTAAATCCTCAAAGTGTCTGGTTTTTAAATTTAAAACCTTTTAACTCTTGGCTCCTGTTAAATAAAAGAACAAAAGAACAAATTAAGTGTTGAATTTGAAGTAACTGTTGAGATCTTACTTCAAGAATGAAGAAACAAGGCTTAATATGAAAATGGAAACAAAAACTCTAGCAGAACAAATATCTCAATATCTAATGCCTAAGATCTGATCAATATCTTCTGGGGTCCTCCAAAAAGCATGGGGTACTTCTGTAATACAGATAACTTGCCTTCTAGGCTCTGGATGGATGTTGTTAATGATCGTCATTCCAATGCATGAGCATTTCCAAAACAGTAGGGTCCCTTGTTACAACTGGGTGCACTTTCACCACTAGCCTTTCCTGTGATCACTTCAGGAACTAGAGCACTGCCACACAGTGCCAATTCTCCAGGTATTCTCCATTACCTTATCATACTTCCAAAACCAGTACCATCTGCATGACTTAAATTACTAAGCTTGGTAGCCAGCAATGATATAACCTGAGCCGTTTCTGGAGCCCAGATTGTGTGTTCTGACCTTGAGTAAACACTTTCCAGTAGACATCACCTCAATGATGCTGGTCTCTTTTTAATCACAGCAGATTCTTCAGCACCAGCTAACTAACATCTATTATTCCTTCAAAGCAAAGGTTTCACTTTAGTGGTTCTGTTATCGTTTAAATCTTACCCCCTCCTTCTTTAGTCCAAGCTGTGATTCTTAATTCTAGTAGCCTGGTTTAGGGTCTTTGTTCCCTTTTAAACTTCACAAGCCAGTCCTCCATCTTCTGTACTCCTCTCAACTTTCTTATCTCCTAAGCTGCTGTAGAAAAGTCCACAGAGGTCTTGACACTCAATGACTTTACTAGTGCAAGATTCCAAAAATCCTTCCCCAATCATTCCAAAACCTACATGGTGAGTTCTATCATAGCAATACCTACTTATCCTGGTTCCAACTTGTTTTAGTTAGGGTTAATATTGCTGTGACAATATACCATACCAAAGCAACATGTAGAGGAAAGGGGGTTATTTAACTTACACTTACACAGTAGTGTTATTTATTGAAAGTTGTCAGGATAGGAACCCAAACAGCAGGAACCTGGTAACAGGGGCCAGTAGAGAGACCACACAAGAGGGCTGCTTGTATCCATTAGTTTGCTTAGCATGCTTTCTTATAGCATCTAGGGACCTCCACTCCTGGCATGTAACTACCTAAAACTGGCTCTGGGACCATCTACAATGGGCTAGGCCCTTACACCTCAATCATTAATTATGAAAATGACCTACATGTTTGCCTACAACCAGATGATATGGAGATAGTTTCTAAGTAAAGGTTGCATCTACTCAAATGACCTTAGCTTTTAACAAGTTCACATAAAAGTTTTCAGAACAGTACAGAATTCTCAAATAATTTATTTAAAATTAAGTCTTAATTATTGTCTATGAATAATGCAGGTGTGTGTGTGTGGAGGTTCGAATTTCACAATTTTCTCGTGGAGTACAGAACACAAGTTGGTGAAGTAAGTTCTTTCTTTCTACTGAAACATACATCTTAGGGCCAAACAATTCAGTTTAATTGACCATGTTTGTACAAGAAGATCTTTACAAACTGGTCTATCTTGCTGGGTCTAACAATAGAACTTAATCAGAAAGCAGGTAATGTAAATATCTATGAGTTCCAGGCCATACTGGTGTACATAGTGATGTCGAGTTAGGGCTATATAGAGAGACAGTGGCTCTGAAAATTGCATTGTACAGGATGATTACTAAGAGGGTAGTCACACATAAAATATCTTGGAATAATTCTAACCAAACAACTAAAAGACCTGCATGACAAGAACTTTAAGTCCTTATGGGAAGAAATTAAGCCAGGCGTTGGTGTTAATCCCAGCACTCGGAAGGCAGAGACAGGCAGATCTCTGTGAGTTCGAGGCCAGCCTGGTCTACAGAGCAAGTGCCAGGAGAGCTTCCAAAGCTACACAGAGAAATCCTGTCTCAAAAAAAGACAGACAGAGAGAAATCAAAGATATCAGAAAATGGAGTGATCACCCATGCTCTTGAATAAATAGGATCAACATAGTAAAATGGCAACCTTACAAAAAGCAATTTACAGATTTAATGTAACATCAAAATGCCAACACAATATTTCATAGATCTTGAAAAAATAAAACTAAACTTAATACGGAAAAAAAAAACAGGATAGTCAAAACAATCCTGTAAAATAAAGGAACATCCAGAAGCATCACCATTCCTGACTTCAAGCTCTATTATAGAGCTATAGAAATGTAAACAGTTTGGTATTAGCATAAAAACAGACAGGTGGAAAAATGAAATCAAAAACACACTTGTGAAAACCTGATTTTTGATTAAGAAGCCAAAATGATACAATGAAAAAAGAAAGCATCTTCTGCAACTGGTGCTGGCATAACTGGATGCTGGCATGTAGAATAATGCAAGTAGATCCATACCTATCTCCATAAACAACATTTAAGTTCAAATGGATCAAATACTTCCCGATAAGTTCAGCCATACTGAACCTCTTAGAAGAGAAACTGGGAAGTTCCCTTGAATGCATTGGCACAGGAGACCACTTCCTGAACATAGCACCAGTAGCACAGACACTGAGATTGACAATTAATAAATAGAACCTCCTGAAACTGAGAAGCTTCTGTAAGGCAACAGACACAGTCAACAAGACAAAATGACAGTCTACAGAAAGGAAAAGATCTTCATCAACCCCACATATGATAGTGGGCTGATCTCCAAAACATATTAAGAACTAAAGAAAGTAGACATCAAAATACCAAATTGTCCAATTGAAAAATAAGGTACATATCTAAACAGAATTCTCAGCAAAAGAATCTCAAAAAGGCTGAAATACATTTAAGGAATTGCTCAACATCCTTAGTCATCAGGTTAATGCAAATCAAAATGACTCTGAGATACCATCTTACACCTGATAGGTTGTCTAAGATAAAAACACTGATGACAGCTTATGTGGGAGTTGGTGTGGATTAAGGGGAGTACTCCACTGAGGTGGGAATGCAAACTTGTACAGCCTCTTTGGAAATAAATATGGCAGATTCTCAGAAAATTGGCAATCAATCTACCACAATACCAAGTAGTACCACTCGCAGGCAAATTCCCAAAGGATGCTTAATCATACCATTAGGACACTTGCTCAATTATCTGCCTAACAGTGTTATTTGTAATAGCCAGAAACTGGAATCAACCTAGATGACCCTTTACTGAAAAACAGATAAAGAAATTGTGGTGCATTTACACAAATGGAGTATTACAGGAAAATGGATGGAACAAGAAAAAAATCATCCTGAGTGAGGTAACCCAGAGATAGAAAGACAAACACATTATTTACTCACTCATAAGTGGACATTGGATATAAATAAAAAAATAACCCACAGTTCCAGAGAAGTTAGGTAACAAGGAGTACCCTAAGAGTCACACATGAATCAACCTGACAATGGGATGTAGAAGAGATCTCCTGGGTAAACTGTGAGAGAGGAGAAGTAGAGGAAAATGGATGAGAGATGAGGACATGAGGGAACAAGATGGGAAATTTGGGTGAGGGACAGTGTAGGAAAACAATGAAAGAGATACCGTGATACAGGTAGACATTATGGCATTAGGGAGATACCTGGTTCTAGGAAAATTCCCGGGGATCATAAGCTAAGACTCCTAGCAATAGTGGAAAGGATGCCTGAACTGGGCTTCTCCTATAATTAGAATGGTGACTACTTGAATGTCTCCAGACAGAGGTAGAACTCAGAAAATGGATCAAAGACATGGGGAATTCACCTGAGAGAAATGGAGCAAGTCAAATCTAAGGTACCCAGGAGAGGTAATAACTCACTGGTCAGAACATAGATTAATACAAATGGGCTAATTTAAGCTATAAAAGCTAGTTGGAAAAAGCTTAAGCTAAGGCCATGTTTTGAGAATTAATAAAAGTTTCAATGTCATTGTTCAAGAGATGTCGAACACAAGAATGTCCACCTACACATGATGCACAGCACATAGCATCTATATCCAAATATAGGCGCTGAAAAGTCAGGAAGGGTTCCACATGCAAAATCAGAGGCAGATTCCTGATGACCACAGTTTCTCAGGTAGATTGGTCTTCTTGCCATAGAAAGGGCCAACTCCTTTGTGAGGCCATGCTGTTTCAGACAAGCACTTGATCAGCCTGTGTGCTACTCCACACTAGGTAGAACCATCATCTGTAGCAAGGCCCACCAATTTCCCATAGCTCTGGCAGGTAAATGCTTCTCCCAGCCAGTGTCTGTGGGCATACAGTTTGGTTCTCAAGTATCTGAGTGGGACAGAGCCAGCTGCCATTGTCATATGCTAAGCAGAGCCACACAGCAGTTGGCCTGGCCATTTTAAGGTTTGGTTCATGTGGTCAGAGATGGTTGCAGGCATGGAGAAAGCCAAACAACAACAACAACAACAACAACAAACAACAACAACAAACAAACAACAAACAACAAACAACAAAATAAAAACAAAAACAACCCTCTGGAGTCAGGTGTTGGTGGCACACGCCTTTAATCCCAGCACTCAGGAGGCAGAGGCAGGTAGATCTCTGTGAGTTTGAGGCCAGCCTGGTCTACAGAGGGAGTGCCAGGATAGGCTCCAAGGCTACACAGAGAAACCCTGTCTCAAAACACCCCCCAAAAAAACCACCCCTCTTTACATGTACAGTATGTTTGAAAATGTGCTCAGTTGCTAAAGAAAGAAAAGAAAAGGAATATAGACAATCATAGAAAGAATAGTTTAAAAATAAAAAGTAAAGCCTTTAAAGAGAGAATAAAGTAGTAAAAAAGAACAAGCCATGTAAGGATGAGGAATATAATAACACAGTGCTTGTGGACCTTTATAGTACTTCATTACGTTTAACATTTTTAAATGTTCATGAGCAAAAGACAACACCTGGTAAGAGACAATGGATTATGGAAACAGATGAAATAAACCACCCTAGATATTTTAAGAATTCCTTAACTTCATAATGTCAAGAAATGTGTTACATTGTGGGAGAGTTTATGCCTTTGTTTCTGCAGTAAACAAAAAGCTATGGACTCCTTCAAAATTAATGAAGGTCAGATGTGACCAGAGGAGATCTCCTGAAAATCTTAGTTGTAGACATTAAGGAAGCAACTAAGAAAAACAACAAGACAGGTGACATATATGCTGATCCCTTGAAATGAGAACTGTAGGAGACATGAAAAACCTCGTTGGCTATGGAATCCTCATGACCTATGATTACATGCCATCCTTTTATGTAGCTTGCATGGAAATTTTTATTAGAGCTTGTTGATACAGTCCAAATGGACTCATAAAGTTGACCATTGCCTTTTATCTGTTCAAACATAGAGCAAACATAGATGATTTGTGTATACTGCAAATTCCATACTTGGGTAAATGTAGAAATGTTTGTTATTTTTAAAAGTTAGTGTGTTTTCAGAACAAAAGGACCAGACTGCAATGAAAAAGACAAACAGCTCAGATGATCCAGACTCTCAAAAAGCCACCGTAACATTTTCCTCAAATATCTGCATACAAAACAACTTCACAGTGACTAGCCCAGACGGTCCAGCCTCACAGACTACCCCAGCCAGGAATTCCTATATGCCCTTTACTTCCCCATCACACAGAGAACAAACAAATAATGATATTAATGATACTGCTAGTTCTCCCAGGACTTGATGATTATTCCAATTTTTTCTGGGTCCCCTAAAGATGATACAATGCTCAGACAACAGGAAGTTATTAGAACACAATGTCCACATTCCCAAGAGGTGGGATGGGTGGATTTTGGACATTCTGTGTATCATAGATGTTTGTTACTGTTTAGGGGAGTTGATTTCAAGTTATTATTTATCAATGATACCTTTAGCTTCTTTGTCAAAAATCAGGTGTTCGTAGATGTGCGGTTTAATATCATGGTTTTCAGTTCAATTCCATTGGTCTACCTGCCTATTTTTGTGCCAATATCAAGCTGTTTTCAGGACTATATCTAATAGAGCTTGAAGTCAGGGATGGTGATGCCTCTGGATGTTCCCATATTGTACAGGGTTGTTTTGGCTATCCTGAGTCTTTTGCTTCTCCATATAAAATTGAATATTGTTCTTTCAAGGTCTGTGAAGAATTGTGATGGGATTTTGATGGGAATTGGCAAAATTGCCATTTTTACTATGTTGATCCTACCTATCCAAGGGCATGGGAGATCTTCCCAATTTCTGGCATCTTCTTTAATTTCTTTCTTTAAAGACTCATAATTCTTGCTATACAGGTCTTTCACTTGTTTGGTTAGTGTTACCAAGATATATTATGTTGTTTGTGGCAATTGTAAACGGTGATGTTTCTCTGATTTCTTTCTTAGTTCTCTCTTTTTTATATCTTTTAAAAAAGATTTTATTTATTTATTATGCATATAGTCTTCTGCCTGCATGCCAGCGGAGGACACCAGATCTCATTCAAGATGGTTGTGAGCCACCATGTGGTTGCTGGGAATTGAACTCAGGACCTCTGGAAGAACAGTTAGTGCTCTTAACTGCTGAGCCCATCACTCCAGCCCTTTCTCAGCTCTCTTATCCTCTGTATATAGTAAGTCTACTGATTTTTTTGAGTTAATCTTGTATCCTGCCACTTTGCTGAAGGTGTTTATCAGCTGTAGGTGCTCCTTGATATAGTTTTTTGGGTCACTTATATAAACTATAATATTATCTGCAAACAGTGAAAGTCTGACTTCTTCCTTTCCAATTTCCTTTTGCTGTCTTATTGTTCTAGCCAGCACTTCAAGTACAATATTGAAGAGATATCGAGAGTGGACACCCTTGTCTTGTTCCTGAATTTAGAGGATTAGCTTTGAGTTTCTCTCCATTTATTTTGATGTTTGCTGTTGGTTTACTTTATATTGTTTTTATTATATTCAGGTATGTTCCTGTTATCCCAGATCTATCTAGGAACTTTATCATTAAAGGGTGTTGGATTTTGTCAAAGACTTTCAGCATCTAGTGAGATAATCATGTGGTTTTCTTTTTCAGTTTGTTTATATGGTGGATTACAATGATGGATTTTCATATTTGAACCAACCCTGCATCCCAGGTGTGAAGCCTACTTGATCATGGTGAATGATTTTTCTGATATGTTAGGACATCTACTTTTAGTGTCACAATACAGGTCTTATTTTAGCACATATATTGCTGAGATTTAATGCAGGCACCTTCCCTTTCATGTGTAGAAGTCATAAAATCTTGCAGGAAGTGTCCTGATACTCTCCCTCTTTAACTTTTCTGCCTCCTCTTCCTTGATGTTCCCTGAGCCTTCTGTGTATGTTTAACATTCCAGAGTTATTGGTTGGGAATGAGCACTTGTTTTCTTTGTGTTGACCAGCTGTGGATCTCTGTAACAACTTCTGTGTACTACAAAACAGGATCCTTGCTGTAAGGTGAGAGGTACACTTATCAATGGTTATACTCGCTGCATGTTTTAAAATAAAATAAAAATAATTATGTCCAGGTTTCTTGTAATGATAGGAAATTTTCCTGGAGAAACGGACTCCAGAAGCTGCTAGAAACATACATCTTTCATTTCCCTCTAGAAATAAATTACTGTGGGCACTTAAGCCTCAAAAGATGTCTTTTTCTTTTTTAAAAATTCACAAATTCTTTCTAGACTTAGTGGCTAGTTCTAGTCTATGCTGCAACAAGCCACATACAGCCACTTGCTCTAAATAATCCAATTAGCAGAGGTTAACAAAACATTTAAAGCATTAAATTAGTTACCCGATATGGCCACATTGTGAGAATTATCCAGTTACTCCCTCAAGTTTGTCTTCTCCAGAATAACACTTAACACAATCCCTAATGAATTGCTATTATTAGTGTCACACTTACTAATAATTCCAGATTTCACAGTCAATTAATCTCTTGCACTCATGAGGGAAGATAAGCTCTCTCTCTCTCTCTCTCTCTCTCTCTCTCTCTCTCTCTCTCTCTCTCTCTCTGACTCAATTTTACTCTCATTGCAGCAAAAGTAGCATCAGGAAATTTTGTTTAACCTCCTGCCATAAACTTTTGATAATTTTCAAATGAACTGATACCCAGGGAACTCTTGGCTAAAATTTCCCTTGACCATGCCGAATTCTAATCTCTAAAATTTTCCATTTTCATTATTCCATAAATAAGTACATTTGATATATTTGTATGAGTTAAAAAAATTAAAATATTATCAATAAAGGAAATAATAATAAATGTAAATCACCCCTAAATGTCTGATTAGAAAATGCCACACAAACACACACACACACACACACGCACACGCACACGCACACGCACACGCACACGCACACGCACACGCACACGCACACACACACAGTAGGATTATAACTGATATTAAGAAATCTCAAATGGAATATGAAGATGGTTCAAGAAGTAAAGGGGTTTGCTTCTGTTTGCTGAAGCACTTTTCTTCAAATGATGCAAGTTCAATTCCCAGAACACATGGAGGGAGAGCACTGAGCCCCTCAATTTTTTTCTGATCTCCAGAAATGCATTATGAAATGCTTACTACCCACCAACAAAAGTAATTTAAAATGAATAAAACATAAAAACATATCTCAATTGAATAAATATAATCTTTAGCATTCAAAGAATAAATAATTTCACCTTGTTATTTCTCTAGCTAAGTATTTAAATCTTTTGCATACACTAAATGATAAGTAAGAGTTGGTGAGAAAACAATTTTGAAGTACAATAATACACACAGAATATATGATTATCAGGTTCCAAATATCTTGGTGATTTGATAGGTTTTTTCCATATCAACGCAGGTTTTTTTTTAAAGAAAAATACAAAAACTCTTCTGTGAAACTCTACTGTGTTGTCTGTTCTGAAGAGCAGCTGTCAGTTACATCCTTCAAGCTTCTCTCATACTGAAGTATGTGCATCCACCCCTCAGAAGACTAGATGGACATGGACATGATCCCCTGAAAATTAAACTTATTTTTTTATCATGATTAAAGGGCAGCAAATGTTATCAATTTTAAGTGACAAAAATGATAATACCACTTATATTTAAGAACTGCTTGTCATAAATAAGACTTACATATTGCTGAAGCAAAGGCAATGAATTATGATGGTAGTCCAACTATAGTAATACAGATATAAAGGTATCTGTACATTTACATTTTTATTGGCTGTCTTGACATTCAAGTATTTGCCATGTTATGTTGACATGGCTAGGGCCTATGTATATTATTGGATGGCACCTAGCAACTGTGGAAGAAAGGTATCATTAACAGAATAAGAAGAGGAGGGTGTAAACTTCGTAAGTATATCTGGAAAATGATGTGTCCCAAGAATAGACAGAATGGTTCAACTGAAAAATGTAAAGCAAGCTGAAGATGATGAGTAATGATGGAGATGATCAGTATGAACATGAATATGACATGGTAGATTTGATGATGAGAAAACTGAAGTAAAAATACCACTGAAGATGAAATGATACACTCAAGCATCCAAACAGAAATGACTCAAAGCCATCAATATTATGATCAACAGTTTAGGAATGGTTAAATTAACATGGAAAATCCATGTTCCAAATCCATGGCTTAGTAGCTAGAGAAAGTTTGGTTTTTATCACAGGTGAATTCCCTGAGTCTTTGATCTCTTCCCTGAGTTCTTATGTCTGTCTGAGAGATTAGAATAGTGACCATTCTGATTGTAGGAGAAACCCAGTTCAGGCATCCTCTCCGCAATTGCTAGAATCTTAGCTTATGGATTCCTGGGCATGCCTCTAGAACCAGGTATCTCCCTAATGCCATAATGGCTATATCAAAATATCTTTTTCATTGCTTCCCTACACTATCCTCCAACTTGAACATCTTGTTCCCTCATGCCCTCATCACCCATCCCTTCCTCTCTACTTCTACTCACCCACAGTCTACCCAGGAGATCTCATTTACTTCCCATTCCCAGGTTTATCCATGTGTGACTCTTAGGGTACTCCTTGTTTCCTAGCTTCTCTGGGACTGTGGGTTGCAGCCTTGAACTACCAGAGATCCTTCTCCAGTCTCATGTGTCATAGGATTAAAGGTGTATCACCACTGCCTGGATATATGGTTGTGGCCACCTTAGCATTTTTGAACCCAGTTCCTTTGTTAGAAAAATAATGCAACCAAAGGTAAGAATAGATATTGTTAGTTTGTTTTCAAGTTTGCACAAATACTAGGCCTTTCAGGATTGCTATATAAGGTATTTACATTTATTCTTAAAGAACTGAATTTCCAGAAACAAGATTTGACTATTTTTCTTAAAATAATGAGGATAATTGGAGGTGATCAATCCATTGTCTAATCCAGAGAATTAGGAATCCTCAATTACAAGAGCACTGAGTTTCTTTCTTTATATTCAAAGACAATATCATTTCTACTTTAAATATTTGTAAACATTCAGTGAAATGCACATGTTCATAGGAGAGACACTAAATGTATAAAAAATTTATGTAAGTCCATGAGTAGGGGTGTGTGTATGTTCCTCACCCCAATAAATTTAATAAATCTCTATGATAACTATAATTGATGAAACTGATACAAAAATAATTACTAGGAGAGTGCATTCTACATAAAACCCTGTAACTGCACTTTCTGGCTGAGGACTAAAGGAAAGAGTACTTTATATTGAATGACCATCTATAAACTAAGAAATAAATATAGGAGTTAAAATAATATTAACACAGAGGCTTGGTAAGACTGTCAATAAATATTGATTGAATGAAAATCTAGACAGCAAAATTTTAACAGAACTATGTAACTAATGTTGAAAGATATGTTCTAAAACATCAAGAGGTGGAAGTGCATCCCAGCGTTGGTGACACACACCTTTAATCCCAGCACTTGGGAGGCAGAGGCAGGCAGATCTCTGTGAGTTTGAGGCCAGCCTGGTCTCCAGAGAGAGTGCCAGGATAGACTCCAAAGCTACACAGAGAAACCCAGTCTCGAAAAAACAAAACAAAGCAAAAAAAGAGGTGGAAGTGCATGTGAAGGGTATACACAGATCTGAATCCCTTATGTGAACAAATGTAGATCACTGAAAGACACAATTGTATGCACTTGGACTGCATACAATCAGAATCATCTAGCAGGGAATGGTACACACAAATTTCCCATAGACACTGTAATCTCACTGCTCTCTGATAGCCTATACTTAGGCTTTGTCCAGGTTCCATGATGACAGAGCCTACAGAATTATGGCATAACTCCCTGCACTCCATTGCTATCTTACAAAAGAGTAATCCTTGTTCTGGTAGTGTCAAGCCATGGGATATATTCATCATAGTACATGCATAGTAGGAATGCACAAAGCAGATTATAGGGCCCACCGACGTATTGTATTGTAAAGGAAAATAGGATAGCAGTCAGTAGGCGACTCAATTCATCACACTACATTACAGATGCACTGGATAAAGAAAGCAGTAATAAAGAAAGCAGTAATAATGGAGTATATTCAGGAACTCACACATGTGCTATTAATATAATTTGCAAAGTGTAGATAACAGTTTGTAAGTGCCTTTTAACAAGCGGTCTTGTGGCAGTATCTTAAAGGGCTTTATCACCATAGCTTCAGAACAGCAACAAAGATGTCACTGTGTGGAAAATAAGGAGGAAGACCACAGTCCAACAACTGGTCACCGCATGTTGCTTATATCCAAGCATTTACTTATACGTGTTTTAGAATCCATGGCCCATTAGTAAAACTTGTTTTAGAATCCATGGTACAGTGTTGTTTACACTAATGACTGTTCTCCATCATAAACTTGTGAAAATATTTCCCAGTATTATGAAAGCTATTCAGAAAGGACAGAGCTTATTGACAATGGGAAGATTGTCTTGTTTATGCCATGCAATCAAACTATGTAAAACTAAAATTTGTGATAACTTCTGCTTTAGAAATGTTAAATTTGTGTCTGTCTGGTGGGGTATAAGTCAATCATTTGTATGCAATTCATGCCCAAGAATATGCCCAAAACATAGGTACATAGGATTGTTATGAATTGGCTTTATTACATTATAATAATAAAAATAGATGCGTTGAGAAGTAGATTGGATGAGTCAGGGAAACTGGAGGGAGTCAATGTGAAATGGATATGAACAAGAAACAATATATACATATAGGAAATTTTGAGAATTGAAATTATATATTTCATTACTGTTTCATTCTAAAAATGACAGATGGATATTGATACAAATGAGGTGCTTCTTAGTAAAAGTGTAAATATTAAGTAATACTTTATGTTGATATGAAATAATATTCCTGGACTTAACCTTTGATACTTCATTCAATGATTAAACAATTCAAGATGCTTGTGTTGTATGCTCATTTCCCAATACATTTTAAAGTAGTTTTAATACTCAATTTAAATTATGTTGAGATTTGTATGCAAATATACATGCACGAAAAGTTGTTGCTGTTGTCTGAGTCTTTGTGAATTTGGCCATGTGTGTGGCTATCCAGTGAATATGCAGGAAAAAAAAACAACAGAATTGAAATCTGTGTGGTTTCTCACCCTGTTCCCTTGGTTATTCCCCACACAAGTTAGAGCATGTCATCTTGCTGAAGGAAATACTACATAACTGTGTCCTATGAATTGAACCAGGCCTTATTGCATCACTCTTACATCCTTTATACCAATTTCTCCTCATAGATCCATGATCCTTGAGTTAGAGGGGTTTAGACATGAGTCTTTCAAAGTCTCTCAGAATGTTGCCCTGATGAGGGTCTCTGTATTACTTTCAAAATAAAAATTTAACGGCATTGGAAAAAATTGCAATGTGTTTTGAGAAGGGATTGAAATTTTCTGTGTATTTTATTTATTCATCAACAAATTCACTTGCATGTAGAATACATCTGGTTCTTCTCAAACTCAAGTCCCCAAGGTTTCCTTTATTGAATCACTTTTTAAATTAAAAACAATCTTATATTGCATATCAATCTCAGTTCCCTCTCCCTCCCATGCCCCCCACGAATCATCCATCACACCCACAATATACTCCCCAGGGTGTGTGAAGCCTCCTATGAGGGATCATCAAAAGCTGTCACACCATTTAGGGAAGGATCAAGGCCCTCTCTCATATATTTAGGCTCAGAGCGTAATCATCCATAGAGAATGGGGTCTAAAAGATCATTTGTACAGTTGGGATAAATACTGGTTCCACTGACAAAGGCCCTATGGACTGCATAGACCTCTCAACTGACACCATGATCAGGAGGCCTGGTTTGGTCTTATGCTAGTTCCTCAGCTGTCAGACTGGGATACATGAATTCCCACTTGCTCCGGTCACATTTTTCTAAGAGTTTCCCTGCCATGGTCTTGACCCATTTGCTCATCACTCCTCCCTCTCTACAACTGAATTCCAGGAATTGATCTCAGTGCATACGACCTTGAACACTGCCAATCTCATCTGCAAGTTTTCTTAAGTATTGGCTATTACTATGTTTTTAAAGATGGATATACTTCATATATTTTGCAAACAACACATTATCCTATCCGTTTATTGCTGTAATGTAATCCATACTGAATTCCAGACAATATGATCATCACCATATTATTTTTTCTTCTTTTACCGGAGAGTCGTATTGGAATGGTAACTTTAATTATGTTCCTGGTTACTTTCTATAAACCGAGCACTTGAAAAGGTAAGGCTGGAACCTTTCTTGATTGAGAAATTACAAGTCACCCTTGTGTTCTAAATCTACCTGGACACCAAAGTGAGATTATGGCTTAAAGTGTACAAGGGAAAATACAAGACAATAAAAAATGCCTCAAAAACAAAGATCTTTTGTAGGGAGTGACCCTGAGTACCTGTACAGTTGACCATGCCCCTTTGGGTATGGTCACAGGAATATAGAAGAGTGTAGAAAAGGGCAAGAGAGAGCCAAGGCTCTCTCTTGGGCTTGAGGCAGCATTTGAAAACATTCTGGGACCAGACCACTTGGAGGGCCATCCTAGTTACTGATTCATTTTGTGAATATAACTCCCACATGAATTAGCAATTAATAACCTATCTCTGATTCCATTTTTATTCAATATCCTTTAGATTATATCTAGAAGCAACAATGCCTGGTTTCCTTGGTATTATTTAGGTCTCCCATGATGATAAATCCAGTCAACTGTCAGGCCTTCTATGCGGATGTACTTATTTCTGTGATTTTTTAATTTAGAAACAAGTTGTGTTACATGTCAATCCCAGTTCCCTCTCCCTCCCCTACTCCCCTGTCCCCCACCAGCCTTCTATCGCCTCCACTTTCTGCTCCCCAGGGAAGTTGAGGTCTTCCAAGGGGGATCTTCAAAATCTGCCATATCATTTGGACCATGTTTTAGGCTCTCCGGTGTGTCTAGGCTGAGACAGTATCCCTGTAAATGAGATGGGTTCCCAAAGTCCATTCATATAACATGGATAAGTACTAATCCACTACCAGAGGCCCCATAGATTCCCGAGGCCTCCTAACTGACATGCATGTCCAGTGGATCTGGATGAGTACCTTGCTATCAGTCTGGGGTCCATAAACTTCCCCTTGTTCAGCTCATCTGTTTCTGTAGGTTTCTCCATTCTGGTCTTGATGCCCTATACTCATGCCTCCTCCCTCTCTGTAACTGAATTCCAGGAGTACAGCTCAGTGTTTACCTGTGGGTATCTGCTTCTTCTTCCATCAGCTACTGGATAAATGTCATTTAAGGTAGTCACCTCGTTATTGGGGAAGCACATTAAAGGTAGCCTCTCCAATATTGCTTAGATTGTTAGCTTGGGTCAGTGGATGTACTTATACATTATATAAATGCACATATGTATGATTATGTATATGAATATCCAAATATATTTACAACTGATTAAAGACAAATGTTGAATTCTAAACTTTTAGTATATGAACAAATCAAACACCCAATTAATTGTTCCACATTTTAATTTTAAGTAGCCTTCCACAGCACTTGTGTGAAATATGGCTGCATTAACTCAATCATGTGTGAAAAAAATATGTTCAAAGAGGTAACAAAATCACCCCTTATGAATCCAAGGAAAGATCTTTACTAAGTACATATAGAGTTATGACATATTTAATTCCCATTTGTATATTAATTTATTAACTTAATGTTTAGTTCAGATACCTATTTTCACCACTTCATTTTATTATTTCCCCCATATTATTTCAGTTATCTGAACACACACACACACACACACACACACACACACACACACACACACACTTCTTTATCTGACTGTGTTCTTGGGATCACCAAACCAACTCATTTTGGAAAATGTATGCTCACATTTGACCAAAATAAAAGTAAAATTTCTTCAGCCACATTTGTTGGTTTTTGACCCCCAAATATAGGAAAAGAAAAGGCTGGTTATATAGAAATTCTTTCCCATTGTTTTGTTACTAACAAACAACATGTGAGCACAAGATGCAAAAAACAACGCAAGTTTGCATATGACAATTAGAAAATGACTGTTTCTCAGCAATGCATTGCTAACAATGGAACTTGTGAGCACAGGGACTTTCAATCATCCCTGTACAAAATACAAAGTGACTACCTAATTGTTACACTAACAGCAATGTGTAGGCAGAAGTTAATGCTCAGGCTCATCCTGGCACACTCCAATCCCAAATAAACACACAGGGGCTTATATTAATTACAAACAGTGCATAATTTTGGCTCAAGCTTCTTATGGTCTGGCTCTCTCTAATTCCTAACCCATTTCTATTAATCAGTTTATTTCCAGGTGGTATAGCTTACCAGAGAATGTCTGGGCATCCTACCTTCCTGGCAGTTGCATGACAACTGTCTGGAGTCTCACTCTCTGTGTACCTCTCCCAAAATTCTTCTGCACTGGTTGCACTCCCTATATGTGCTCCCTGGCCATATGCACCCTAGCCATTGGCTAAAATACATTTAATTCATCAACCAAGAAGGGAAACATATATTCACATCATACAGAAGGGCATCCCCCATCATGACCTCTTTTCTACTGATGAAAACTAGGACTTTTTAAATTTAACATAGGCCAATTATGTATTGCAAAAGTTAGTAAGCAAAAACTATAGTTACCCATGTGTAGTCACAGGATGATTATATTTATAGATAACCAATTCCTATCTCTTCAAGTTAATGTGTACAATCAGATTTTTGAAGGAAAAATATAAAGAAGAAAAAAATTATAGCAACCATTGGAAGCTCTTGTAAATGATAAGGAAAAAATGGATAAAAAAGAAAAAATAACAAAACAACAAAAAACAAGAAAAAAAGGTAAAATATCTAGCAAGAAGGATTTGAAGATTTCACTAAAAGCAATAGGTGCAGCAGATAGGATGTAGCTTACTCAGCATGCACAACACCCTGGATCTATCACTAAAATCCCTTTTTGTGCCAAAAACACTATTACATAGTTTCACTATAACCATAGAAGGCCACAATAAACATTTTGTGGAAATACCAACATAGGATACATGTATATGTCACAGGCAGGAATATTTACATTTATGAAGATGAAACAGTATACCTCCTTTCTAGGGGGCTGCAAAGGGTATGCATGGTTAGATGCTCTATTTAAAAGGCTATTTGAAAGTAATTCCTAAAATGCTACTCATGTTATTACTTAGGTCAGGGTAAATATCAATCAAGAAAATACAGAATTTAATCATGGAGAATTCGGCCCTTTGAATGTTTTCAATGAAAATATTCTATGTTGTTTCATTAAAATCATCTAATTACAAACTATTTACAGTTTGATACATGGGTGCAAACCAAGTCATCTAGTCTTTGCCAATCTTGGAACAGGCAGCTATAAGTTGCGCAGTGAGTTAAAAAAAAATGAGACTGTATAACTACTAGGACAAAATTAAGTGAGTAATAGAAACATCACTCCTTTAAACACAGAAATAAAATTTCTAAATACAAAAAAGAAAAAATAATCTTACTATATTATTCTGAGGAAAAGGTAAGGGAACTCATATAGCAGCGATTCAGAACTACAGTCATGAAACTCTCATGTTTCATGACATAACAAAGAAACAAAGACCCTGAATTAACTTATAGTCTATTAATAAAATCTACTAAAATAAAAGTAATATATACAAAGAACCTAAGATGCAAATATTCCAGCATACAACTAGATTCTATCAAAGCACCTTTTAAGAGCTGACCTGATGAACTAATGAAATCTGAAAATATATTTAGTGCTTACCCTCTAGCTTTCATGCTATTACAGGTTGGTTATTTAGTCATCAGTGGTGAGATGTAAATATTTTATAATGCCAAATTATAATTGTAATATCAGTTTTTATTACATAATCAATTATTAAAATTTATGATAATAATTTGTTCTACTGTTTTTTCCAACACCTTAAGCACACAGCATTTTAATGTTTTTGTTCCTTTTTGAACCATACTTCTTTCTCAGTGTACAATGCTTAACAAACTTTGTGAACTATTCTATTGTGAAAGGATAAAATGAGCTCTAATTCTCACTACCTTCAACTGTCATGTCATCTAGTTGTCCTTTTCCTTTAAAAGCACAGAAAGTTTTGCTTTAGTATACAACACCAGCAAAAGACACATTTGATGTTTACCATCCATCCCACCCATACTCCACCCCACTTTGAAACAAGATTTAATGTATATTATCCAGGATGGCCTCACCTTTACTATCATGCCTAAGTTTACAGTGAACTGATATTCTGCCTCTACCTCTCAAGTGCTGGTTTGGAGGTGTTTAAAACCGTGTCTAACTTTTCGTCATTTAGTCCAAAGGTATAAAGCAGCTTATCTTAGATTACATACCATTAGTTTTGTGTCAAAGACACATTTCACACTTTTCTTTAGCAAGTTGATGTATGACAAATGTAGCCTCCCAGAAATGTAAAGGGCATGATGATTTTGAATACCTTCAGTGTGCAACAAGCTGCTACTGGGTGAGTCCCTGCAGCAGCTAGCCGGTGTTGTTGAGTCTGTTGTTCCTGTACATCAGCATGCTCAGTCTGCTCTGCCACAGCAGCTCGGGTGCCAAATCCATGAGCTAGTCACTGCTCATGTGCAGTAGCTGGAGGTGGGGGAAGGTGTTGCTCAGCACCCTGGAAGCATTGTCAGATGGTTGTAGGGCAGCATCAGACAGAGCAGTGCAAACCTCTAGCCCAGCAGCTCCTTCCTGCTCCCCGTGGTGTCATAAGTTTAAACATTTGGTCTCCAAGTAGTGGTGGTTGTGGATCCTATAGGATTTGGACCCTTGATTGAGGAAGTGAGTCAGTGGGGAATGACTTCAGTTTTTATAACTGAGCCCAACTTGGTGTTCCCTGACAGATCCCGAACTACACACTCAATGTGACCATCCTGCCCCCTTTTCTTAATGCCCTGTCTTCTCTTACTACTGCCATTGTGATTTTTATTGTGACATTGACATGAACCCCAAAAAGTATAAGTAGTGCTTACATCACATAATTATATGCTCATACATTTGTTTTATGCCTCTGGGTTCACTGGTAGGATTTGGAGCCTTCCTATAATGCACTTTGAAAACAACAGCTGTTTCCAAAATGTTTACCTGAACTAAGGGAGCATCTACCCCAGTTATCAAAGTTGAAATAAATAAAGAATATTTCGAAGACAAAAAAAAAATGGTGGTGAGGCTTTATTTATAAGTATACGTGTGCTAGTCCATCCCACCATGCCACTCCAGGAAGGTCTTTATCCAAAAGAAATGAGGGGAAAAAGATAAGAACATTTGCCATAGCTGAATAAATGTATCCCCTGCTATCAAATAACAAGGCATACCCCTCACACTTATGTATGTCTATCTTAATATAACTCTAACCTCTACCCCAGAGCAGCCATCCTGGAATTGTATCAGCTGAATACACTTCTGAATTTTGTGCTCTATCTTTATTTTTTACATAAAGTAAACAGTAAGATAACATATAATATAATATACTTGAAACTACCTTTAGTTCTTACAAAAAAAGCGTTCATGCTATCACAGGTTGGTTTTTAGTCTTCAGAAGTGGGAGTTACATATTTTCTAATTTAAATTTTAATGATAATTTTACTTTAATAATCCCAAACTAAATTTTGTTAATCTCCTATGACAATAATTAGTGGCACTATTTTTCTCCTACACCTTTATTATACAGCATTGTAATGTTTTAATTCCTATTTTTATCAATACTTCTTAGTATTGACTGGTTAAACCACCTTTGGGAACTATTCCATCTTTGATGGATATATTGAGCTCTACTTCTCACTACCTTCAACTGTAATGTTATCTAGATGTAAATTTATTTCAAATGCAGAGAAAATTTTGCTGTAGTATACAACACAAGCAAAGGAGACACATTTGACAGTTAAAATCCACCCCACCCCAACTCACCCCCCCACTTTGAGACAAGGTTTCACATATAAAATCCAGGCTTGCTTCATCTTTATTATGAGGCTTTGACTAACATGGAACTCCTGATCTTCTGACTCAATCTTCCAAGTACTGGTTTGGAGGGATGCACAACCATGTCCAACTTTTCCACCTTTAGTCCAAAGTAATAACAGAGCTTTTCTTAGCTAACTTGAAATCCAGATTATTCTATAAGAACAGCTGTTCGGTTGTTTGGCAAATTGATATACCTGGACTGCAGCATCCTATAAATGTAAAAGCCTTGACTACAAGAGATCAATTCAGTTAACCAAATGAAGATAAGATAACCATTGAAGAACATGGTGGTGTATATATTTAAGGAAAGCAATAGGAGTTAGATCTCTGTCTTACTGGTCAGCTCATTCCTCATACAGAGTTCCAGGCCTGAAAACTCAGGTATTATCTATACAGTTGTTTATCTACTCTGTTTAAGCATATTTCCAAGGGTTTTGCATTGTTGCTCTAAAAACATTTCTAGAATAAGCTTCCATATCCCTGGTAGGAGTAAGACACTGAAGCACATCACAGCAAGATTATATAAAGTTAGCAACAATCACACCAAACAATACCTGAAGTTTAACTGTTTCATTTAGAAATGATAGTCCTTAATATACCAGTTAGTTAGCCATAGGGTAATCCCAGTTGTGACACAAGTAGAACACTCAATCCATTTATGACATTGTTTTCAGCCAACCAGAACAACTCTGGCAGTAAAACTGTCATGATGTCTTACTGTAATAAAACCATCTGTCCCATAATACACCCCATGCTGAACATGACTGCCCCTGTATGTGCACTATTCTGCTATATTTTCCTCAAAGACTTAAGTGAAAATTGTGACCAAACAGTTTAATTTAGAACTGTCTTTCAGAATACATTATACCAATTTAATTCTATATCAGCCTGGGTCACAAAGTGAGATTGTGGCTGAAGATATACAAAGGAACCTACAGCACAGAGACATAAATGCAGCACAGTATGCCTCAAAAACAAATACCTTTAGAATGTATATGGAAACAACATTGTGTGTTTGATTTGGTATTATCCAGGTCTCTCATGATGCTAAAACCAGTCAATTGTCAAATAGGCCTTCCATGTGCATGTATTTATTCATTGTATAAATGCACATATCTATAACTGTATAAGTGAATATCCAAATAGATTTACATTGGAATAAACATGGATGCTGACTTCTCATCATTTACTATATGAACACATCAAGCAGGAACTTAATTGTGCCACTTTTTATTTTCATTAAAGTTCCACACATTATGAAATTTGGCTGCATTAACCGAATCAGGTATGACACAAATATGTTCAAAGCAAAATCATTCTTTCAGGGCCCAAGGAAACATCTCTGTTAAGTACATATAGAGTTACACACACACACACACACACACACACACACACACACACACACTTACTTCCTTATCTGATTGTGATCTTTAAATCACCAAATTACTCAATTTTGAAAATTTAGGCTCACATGATTTAACAATTTTTAAAAATTTCTCCAAGATTTTATTGAATCTAATAAAACAAATAGAAATGCTTCAGTCAAAAATCATGAGCATATATGTACTTATTTAATATAGGATCATGTTTTTTCAGTCCTTTGGGTAAAAAGTTAAATAATTTCAACATTGTTTTTAGAATATATTCCATTACAAGGAATCAAAACCTTAATACAATAGTACTATATCTTTTCCAGAGAGCAAACTCCAATACTGATTTATATTGCTGAGTTGCATTTTTCATTAGGTATACACTTATTTAGCAATGTGTACCCCACAGCATTTTAGGTATTGAAACTAAAGGAACCAGAGAATACATAATCATGTGACCAAAATAAAACTAAAATTTCTTCACCCACATTTGTTAGTATTTGATCCAACAATTTATGACAAGTTAAGCCTTGTCGTGTAGAAATTCTCTCCCACTGTTTTGTTATTAAAAAAAGAAATGTGGGCAAAAGATGAAAAAACTTCAATGGTAGTTTTCCTATTTACATTTACAAAGTGACTGCTTGGGTCATCACTGTTTTTCAGGAACACATTACTGACCACATGATCTGTGAGAACAAGGACTCCCAACCATTCCTATACACAAAACAAAGCAACTAAGTAATTGTTTCATTAACCGAAATGTGTAGCAAGAACTTACTGTTCAGCTTGAGCCTGCCACACCCCACTTCCAAATAAACACACAGAGGCTTATATTAATTATAAACTATTTGTCCTTAGGCTCAGGCTTCTTATTGGCTGGTTCTCTCTAATTGCTAACCTGTTTCTTTTAATCAGTGATTCTCCCAGACAAAACCAGGGCAACCTCTCTTCCCGGGAAATATATGGCCATGGTCTGGTGATTCACTCTTATGCATCTCTCCCAGAATTCTTCTACTCTGGCTGCATTCCCTATATGAATCCCCTGGATACATATTGCCTGGCCATTGGCAAAATAGCTTTATTCATCAACCAAGAATAGAAACATATATTCACCTCATAAAGAAGGGCATCTCCTGACACATCCTCTTTTCTACTGAAGCAAACAAAGAATTTTTTTTTAAATTTCACATAGTCCAATTTTGTATTGCAAAAGGTAATAAGCAACAATTAGTTACCAATATGTAGTCTATTAACACTTGAGGAATTTAAAGAAAATATTCCATCATCTATCCTATCTTTCTTAGTTTATAGCTTATATGCAACTAATCTTGTATCATAACTAAGGAAATCCATAAGCATATTTGTCAGTCTTCAACACTACCAAAGACTTCAGAAGGATACTATATAAACTCTAGAATTGACAGAGACATCTCTCTTCCAAGAAAGTCACCCAAGGTTTCTTTGTACTCTCGGGGTATCCCTCTTCAGCTTATATGCCCAGTATTTCCAGCAGTCTTTTTGATGAAGAAGGAACATGAAGGATCATCCTTTCCCTTGGCAACTTCAGCAGTCACCCTTCTTTGTAACCTGCTTGTCCCATTTGGACAGCATGCTGTAAAGCAGTTAGGGAAAGAGAAGTTTCTTGTCCAAATGGCTAGTCCTGGCATGTGATAGCAAACTCCTTAACAAGTTTCTTCAATGACCATCTTCCTCTCTGATGTGATCTGCTGAATTCACAAGATGATTATATTTATACATAACCGATTTCTATCTCATCAAGTTAATGTGTATAATCAGAATTTTTTAAGGAAACGTATGAAAAGGAAGATAAAAGTTTACCAATCATTGGAAGCTCTTGTAAATGATAAGAAAATAAATTGGGTAAAAAGTAAAACACTAACTAAAAAGGAAAAAAAAAAGCTACCAATGAGGATTTCACTAAAAGCTAAAGGGGCAGGGGATAGGATGTAGCTTACTCAGCATGCACAGCACCCTGGATCTATCTCTAAAATCCATTTTTCTGCCAAAAAATTCTGGTTTGACACTACTTACATAGTTTCACTATAACAATGTAAAGCCACAATGAACACTTTGTTGAAAGACCAACATAGGATACATGCATATGTCACAGGCTGGAATATTTACATTTATAAATGATGAAACAGTTTGCCTCCTTTCTAGGGGCCTGGAATGGGTATGTATGGTAAGATGGCCTATTTACAAGGCTAATTACAAGTAATTCCTAAAATACTACTAATGCTATTAACTGGGTCCTGATAATTATCAATCAAGAAAGTACAAGATTTCTTCCAGGAGATTCGGCCCCATCATTCTGAATGTTTTCCATGAAAACATTCTCTGTTTCCTAACTAAAGTCATCTAATTGCAAAGTATTTACAGTTTGATACGTGGGTACAAACCAAGACATCTGTGCCTTTCCGAATCTTGGAGTAGGCAGCTTTAAGTAGCTCAGTGAGTGAAAATAAAAAAAGAGACTTTATAACTACTATGACAAAATTACATTAGTAGTAGAAATATCACTTCTTTTTTTGAAACATCACTTCTTCAAACACAAAATAAAAATTTTAAAAAGAAAAAAATGATCTTACTACACTATTCTGAGGGAAAGGTAAGGGGACGTATATAGCATCAGTTCACAACTGCAGTTATGAAACTCTCATGTTTCATGACATAACAAAGAAACATACAAAGACCCTGAATTAACCTATAGTCTACAAATAAAATGTACTTAAATAATCTACTACAATAAAAATGCTATGTACAAGAAACCTAATATGCAAATATCCACACCATACAATTTGATTCCACCAAAGCACCCTTTAATCAGACAATCTCCAGGTGGTTTACCTTACAAAAAATAACCAGGGCAACCAATCTTCCCAGCAGTCACAGGGCAACTGTCTGCAGACTCATTCTCTGTGTACCTCTCTCAGAATTCTTCTACTCTGTCTATATTCACTGTATGTCCTCCCTGACTATATGCTGCCTGGTCACTGGCCAAAATAGCTTTGTAAATCAATCAAGAAGAGAAACATATATTCACATCATACAGAAGGGCATGCCCAATCATGTCCTCTTTTCTACTGAAGAAAACAAGGATTTTTTTTGTAATTTCACATAGTTCAATTATGTATTGCAAAAGTTAATAAGCAAAAACTATAATTACCAATATGTAATCTATTAATATTTGACAGATTTTAAGAAAATATTCCATCATCTACCCTATCATTGTTATTTTGAAGCTTTTCATGCAAGTTATCTATTATAGTTAAGAAAATCCACAACCATAATTATCAGCCTTTGACACCACCAAGGACTCCAGAAGAAAATACATAAACTCTAGAATTGACAGAGACATCTCTCTTCCTAGAAAGTTAACCAAGTTTACTTTGTATTTTGGGTCATCCATCTTCAACCTTTAAGACCAGAATGGCTGGCAGAATTTTTGATGAAGCAGGCAAATGAAGAGTCATTCTTTTCCTTGGCAACTAGAGCAGTCATTTTTCTACTTAACTTGCCTATTTATTTTGGACTGTGTGCTGTTAAGTAGTCAAGGCATCAGAAGTTTCTTGTCAAAATGGCTGGTCCTGACATGTTAAAGGCAAATTCCATAATGAATTTTTTCCACGCCCATCTTCCTCTATGAAATAATCTCTCAATTCAAAAGATTATCATATTTATAGACAACCAATTCCTTTCTCACCAAGTTAATGACAATAATTAGTTTTTAAGGGAAAGTATGAAAAAACACATTTAGCTATTATTGGTGCTATCATTTAGCACTTGTAAATGATAAGGTAAAATGGGTAAAAAGGAAAAAAAAAAAACAACCATAAAGAAAAAAAGGTAAAACACATACCAATGAGGGTTTCCCTAAAAGTTATCATTGCAGGGGATAGGAAGTAGCTAAAGAAGTATGCACAGCACTCTTGATCTATCTCTATAGTCCACTTTTCTGCCAAAAGACTGTTTTGTCACACTAATTACACAGTTTCACTATAGCCATAGAAAGCCACAATACACACCTTGTTGAAAGACCATGAAAACATTCTATGTTGCCTAACTAACGTTATATAATTACAAAACATTTACAGTTTGGCATGTGGGTACTAATCAAGTCATCTGTGCCTATCCTAATCTTGGAGTAGGCCATAGAAAATTGCTCACTGAGTGAAGAAAAAGAGATTTTACAAGTACTATGACAAAATTACACTACCAGAAGAAATGTCACTTCTTTAAACACAGAAATAAAGGTTCTAAATACAAAAAAGAAAAAAAATGATCTAACTAAATCATTCTGAGGAAAAGGTAAGGGGAATTATATAGCAGCGTTTCACAACTGCAGTCATGAAACTCTCATGTTTCATGACATAACAAAAAAACCACACACAGACCCTGAAGTACCCTACAGTCTACTAATAAAATCTACAAAAATAACCTACTAAAATAAAAATAATATATACAAGGACCCTAACATGGAAATACTCTCAGCATGCAACTAGATTCCACCAAAGAACCCTTAAAGAGGTGACTTGAAGAACTAATGCAACCTGAAACAAAATTTAGTGCTTACAAAACAGCCGTCATGCTATTACAGGTTAGTTAATTAATCATTAGTAGCGAGTTAAGTATATTCTAATGCCAAATTATACTTTTAATTATAGTTTTTATTACATAATCAATTATTAAAATTTGTTAATCTGCAATGACAATAATTTCTTTTATTTTTCTCCAACTTAAAAAACCAGCAGTTTAACATTTTCATTCCCATTTTATCAATAATAATTTCTTAGTGTACAATGCTTAACCAACTTTGTGACCTATTCTATTGTGAATGGATAAACTGAGGTCTACTTCTGACTACCTTCAATTGTCATGTTATCTATGTGTGTTTTTCCTTCAAAAGAGAGCAACTTTTACTTTAGTACATAACACAAGCAAAGGAGACACATTTGAGTGTGAACATCCACCCCACCCATACTCCACCCCATTTTGAGACAAGATTTCATCTTCTGCCTCTGCCTCCCAAGTTCTGGTTTGGAGGTGTACACAACCAGGTCATACTTTTCCTCATTTAGTCCCATGTTATAAAGCAGCTTTTCTTAGATTATTTTCTGTCTAGATTTTTATGTCAGTAACAATTATTCTGTGTATGGCAAATGGCAAATAGATGGATGATTACTGTTGCCTCCCATAATTGTAAAAGTCAGGATAACAAGAGATCATGGACGTTAGCAAAATGAAGTTAAAATGGCATGGATGAAAGTGGTGGCACACATCTTTAATGCCAGCAACAAGAGGGAGAGGCAGGTGTTTCTCAGATTTCCTGATCAGCAATTCTACATAAACACTTCCATGACTGAAGGACTCAGGAAGTATATATACAGTCATTAATTTAGTCTTTTAAAGCATATTCCAATGTGTTTTTGTATTGTGTCAAGTTGTAGGTTGCTTTAAAATAATTTCTAAAATAAGCTTCTATATAATTACTAGCATTATAGCACTGAACACACCACAGACAGAATGTATAATGTTACTAACAATCACATAAAACAAAGCTAAAATTTAAATAATCCATTTAAAAGTGATAGTCCTTAATATACAAGTTAGTTTGTCTGAGGCACAAGACCTGGATTGACACAAAAAGAAGGCTCATTCTATTTATGGCATAGTTTTCTGCCAAACCAGAACAACTGTGGCACTACAGCAGTCATGATGTCTTCCTTTAGTCATCTCAAGTATCCCAGGTGACATCACTCCAGGCTGATTATGACTGTTCCCCAGAGTCTACCATTCTGCCAGAGTTTTATAAAAGACTTGAGTGAAAATTGTGACCAACCACAGTTTTGAACTACCATTCAGAATAAATTCTACTTAAAATCTATACGGGGAACTGGACTCAATCATACTGAACAGATATATGATATATAAATCCTAAGACACAATTGCAACTCTTACATGGACATTCAAGATGAAACCACTAAGATTTCCAACCATCTTCTAGCTCCAGTTTCTTTTTTAATCACCTTTGCTTAGTTTAAGTATTTTTCTACACCCATTGCTGTTAAGCAAGAAGGATAATCTGCATTTGGTGGGCAGCATCGCTGGCTTCATCTTCTAATCAGATGCCTTCTGAGATGTGGAGCTGTGTAAGGAAGAGCTGCAGGGGGAAGAGCACTCTGGAGAACACAGATAATGCAACAGGGGGAGGTGATGCTTCTACAGACTTAATTTATCTGTTAAAGCAGTCAAAACACACTCTGGCATACATTGAGATTGGGCAGTGGCAGGCTGAACCCAAGTATCTTAGCAGATTCCCAGGAAGATAAGAGTGAATGTCAGAAATACTTTTGGATCCTACTGGTCTTTGCCAGTAATCCCAGAACAGTTGGAGGGCTATATGTTAAATGACTAACAAAAGAAGCAAACAATGGATTTCCTTGAAAACTCAGCTCTTCAAGATGAATAGTGTTGGGGATCTCTGGAGGCCTGTACATCAGCAAGTTATAGAGGAGTGTGGGGAAACCGATGCAACTGTGAAAGCTGAGAATTGGGGTTTTGTTGTTATATAACATCAAGGAACTGAGAGAAGGTAGATTTGCTAATTCTGGTGGGATTTCTTTAGTGAAGTTTATTGAAAGGTATCAGCATTCTAAACTCTGCAAATTCTACATCTCAGCAGAGATCCTGTGAAGCCCCTTGTTGCCCAGGTTAAGGGTTTGCAAGGTTCCTCCTCCAAAACCTAGGCTGGGCCTTCCTGGAAGCAGTTGGCAGTGAGTTTGAGTTCCTGGAGTGTGCAGGGAGCTGCTACCGAGTCAGTCCCTCCAGCAGCAAGCCTGTTTCATGGAGCCTCTTGTTCCTGTCCATCAGCATGCCCAGTGGCACTCTGCCACAGCAGCTGGGGTTCCGGTGCCATAGGTGGGTCCCTGCTCATGTCCAGTAGCTGGAGGTCAGGGAAGTGGCTGCTCAGTGCCTGCCTGGAATCACTGTCAGATGGTTGTAGGGCAGCAGCAGCCAAAGTAGGTCCACCAGGGAGCCCAGAATCTCATCTGTGCTCCCCTCTAGCTCGGACTCCAGAGCCTAGGCCCACAGGCTGAGGAGGGAGCAGCTGAGTCCATGTCTCCCATAGAGGAAGCTTCACTCATCTGTCTGGATTCCCAGGCAGCTGCCAGCAAACAACTTGGCACCTCCTGGAACGGGAAGTAAGCTCTGTGGAGGAAGTGGCTGGGCTAGGGAGCCTTTGGGCTTCTCGCTCACCCTTTCTCTAAGATTTAAAGGAAATGTGTACTTTTATCATTTTATGGACTGAAAATGTGTCGAAACATTCTGTAAGAGACGGAATAGAGCTGAGATCTTGACACATGATTAATTCATGTGTAAGATGGAGTATGTGGGAGAGCCCTTGTGCCTGTCATTTTCCACTGCATGTCTCAGGATCACAGAAAGGGCTCCCACAGACACCTTTCCATTTCCTCAAATTTCAATGCAAGATATAGAAACGTTAAGTTGAAAGTAGAGACAGAACTCACGGGATAGCATCAGCGATGGGACAGAGGAAAACTGTAGGTTTTCAAAGAGTTTGTTGCAGTGTGTTTCTTGAGTTATACTGAAGTGATTATATTTTACATGAAGTTAAAATATTCATAGCTTCCCCTATGGGAGGCCTCACCCTCCCTCGGGAGCAGAAATCATATGTGATAGTTAGGGTTGTTGTTGGGGGGCTGGTAGGGGAGGAGGAGAGGGAGAGGGAACTGAAATTGACATGTAACACAATCTTATTTCTATTTCAAATTTAAAAATCTGCAAAAAAATATTCATAGCTGGGAAAATGGGTCATTCAGCAGTAGACTGGCACTGCATCTATGAAATGCTGTGTTTTTTCTCTCAAGTAAGCATGGAAGTCAGTCAAAATTATATGGTGTAGCAATGCCAGGACTTGAGAAGAAGAAATTGTCAGATCTCTGAGTTTGCTGACCATCTAGCTGCAATTACATGCTGAATTACATTCTACTGAAAACAGTGCCTCAGTTAAGTCCAGAAGTAGCAATAATTGGTACTGATACTGTGCTGAAATTCTTGCTATATTTCATTTCCAGGAGTAGCTTTAAAGAGTCATCCTCTCCCGGTAAGTTTCCTTAACAAACCAGTAAGCATTCAATAAATTTCAAACTAAGGAACAAATGAATTTATTGGTTGTCCTTAAGAACAGAGGTGAGGTGTTACTTATATGTGTAGGGGAGTTCCTCTCTCCCAACATGCCACACCTTGAGAATCTTTACCCAAAAGAAATGAGGTGAGAAAAGAAAGGAAGAGTTTCCATAGCTGTAGAATTATACCCATGCTATAGTATACCAAGGCACACATGCACGTGCGCGCGTGCGTGCACACACACACACACACACACACACACACACACACACACACACACACAATACACTCATGTATGTGTGTAAGAGATTTGTCCCATATATTGTATAACATATAATATGTAGATTTTATATATTAAATACATTAAATATTGTGAATAACTTTTAACATAGATTTATTTTAAAATCTTTCTTAAAGGTTTTGAAATTATATTACAATTATGTATCCCAAGTTTCCCTTACATATATTATCATCCTATTCACCCTTGTCTCATTCAAAGTCATGGACTCTTTTTTTTATTAATTACTTTTAGAATCAAATATGTTCATATATAAACATATATACTCCTAAGTATATAAGTACACCTTGTAACATAATGTGTTAAATGTATGTGTGCTTTCCTGGCTGACAATTAGCTATTGAATATCCAGTTTGGCTACTATTCCTCTCACTCTCATTATTGTTTAATTACTTGTAGTTCCACATGTAAGGTTGAACCTCACTGGATTTTCTATTGTTTCAAATGATTTTTATGCTTTTGAACTTTTGACTCTTTTGAGGGGGAGGGGCACACCCAGCTCCCTAGTAAATCACACATGGAGGCTTACTCTTATTTATGAATGCCCAGCCTTAGCTTGGTTTGTTTCTAGCCAGCTTTTCTTAAATTAATCCTTCATGTTCCCCACGAGACTGTATCTTTATTACTCTTTATATCTTATTTCCTTCTTACTCCCTGGCCGTCTGTGTGGCTTCATTCCTGACTCCTGATGCTCACCTGTCCTTCCTCTCCTGCTGCTTCTCCTCTTCTCCTCCTTTCTGCTTCTCTCCATCCTCTAAGCTGGCAGCCCTACCTATCCTTGCTCCTGCCTCACTATTTCCATTCAGCTCTTTATTAGATCATCAGGTATATTAGACAGACACAGTAACACATCTTCACAGATTAAACAATACAGAATGAATAATAGTCACATATCTTAAAATAATATTCTACCACATTTTTCTCTTCCATGATAGCATATCTCTTACTGATGTCTTTGTTCAACTCATGTTTTGGCTCTCATTTTATTGGAACATTATGTATGAAGATTCTGACATCCCTAGAAGATACAATTTTATATCAGTCTCCCAAATCCTCTTGTCACTTATACACTGACCACAATTATCTCTGAGCCTTAGGTTCAAAAATTGTAGTGTAGATATGTCTGGTGTGTCCATTGGGATTCCATTCCACATCTATGCCCATTGTCTAAATGTCCTTTAAGGAAATAGTCTCTACGGGGGTGACTAAAGAATTATGTGAGTACAAGGACAGGTATTTAGAATTTTGGCATCCTGTTGGTTTATTAAATTACCATTCATTGATTCTCCTTCAAGATTCTAACCTCACTATTCCTATATTTCTTGGCAAATTTCCATCTCTGCGCATGAATTTTCTCTTATTAAGTAGTTCTTAATTTCAATTAGAGAGTTATTTCTTACAACCATATTATGTTTGACATTGCTATTCCCTTAAAGTTATTTTGCCATGATGGTCATAATTATAGGTCAGAGGAATCGTACCTAGTAAAATTGTGATTGTTTCCCACCTTTGGAAGCTTCCATAATGATTTCAGGTACCATGGAAACTGTCCCTCTTGTGGAGACCTTCAAATTAGATACAGGTCAGGAACATCTGCATTTTGCCTCAAAATGAATTACACAGGCCTATAATAAAAGAACACAGGGAAAACACACACACGCACACGCACACGCACATGCACACGCACACGCACATGCACACACACAATGGTGGGAGAGAGTGGTTTCAACTCACAGTTGGAAAACCCACAACACTACCTGAGCTCATAATGTTTCTAAAGTACAATTGAACAAGCAAGTGGAATCGTTGTATAGAGATAAGAAGGAGGTAGGTTTATTATAAACACTGAACATTGAGGCAGGTAAAAGATGTGTTTGATAGGAAGCAGGAAAATAGCAGTAAATACACTGTGTTAAAATCTATGGTTCATGATTTCTGAATAGTGTCCCCATTTGCACTGGTAGTACCTGGCAAAGAGGTCTTACTCTTATGATGTTTACCATATGAAATTTTCCCTACCCAAAGAGGATGAGGTAATATATTGCCCATTTCAGTGATATACATTCACTTGGATTTTCTCATTTCCTACGTATCAGTCTATTAGAGAAGTCACCATTAAAATTACAATCTCTGAGGATTCTACTATAACTTAGAAACTTGTAATAAGAATGCAAAGAATCACATGTTATTTTCAGAAGAAATGCTATGTCACCAATGCATCAGATTTGATTTTATATGCATTAGGCTGAATTTTATATCTTTATATACTGCATGTTTGCTGTAATTTTATATTAGACCTGAGCATATTTTTTGCTACTGAGTTTTTTTTTTTCTAAACACAGTTATGTACTTTTCAAAAGGTATAGATTACCCTCTCTGGCTTAAATATCAGACATCTTAAAAATACAGAAATACCTTGAAAAATTAATTCCTGTTAGGATTCTGTCAAATGGACATGGTCATGTTATCCTTGTTCAACTTGCTAATTATGGCAGCCTGTGCATATAGGGACTACATCTTCAAAATTTTACTTTTTGAATGTAATATCTGAGCTCTTATCTTCAGAACCTGAAGTGGTATAGAGTCTGTAAATATTTTCTCTGTGCATTTGAAGGTGGCTTGTATTTTTTGTACTCTTATTTTAATGTAGTATTAAACATTAAATTAACAACAAATGTGGTCACATTTTGTTCTTGTATTTTTCTCAAGTATTTGTTAAGTACCAGGGATGTTGCTTTGTTGTTTTTTTTAGTTTTGGTTTTTCAAAATAGGGATTTTCTGTGTATAGCTGTGGCTGTCCTTTTACTCTCTCTGTGAACAAGGCACTCTGTAAACTAGGTTTGCCTCAAACTCTTTGAGATCCACTTCTTCCAATATGTGTCATTCAGTGGGCAAATTTTCCTAGGTGATTTCCTGGAACTGTTTCTTAACAACCACCACAAGAGCTTTAAAAGGCATACTGATTAGATAAGTCAACAACTTTCCTTTTCCATGTCCATAATAAATCTGCATTTATGACTTGTGAGATGGTCAAAATAATTCCATGGTGATACCTAGTCATCAGGCACATAGTAAAGCTTTATAGAAATAAATACATAATGGCTATAAGTACAAAGTGACATTCTTCTAATATGTAAAATTGAAGAAAGGTTGACACAAGAAAACTGGTGAAATGTGTAGAAGTCATGAGGATCACTATGTAGAACAGTCCTACTCTCAAAAGTAGTATTTACATGAATGCACCATATTTTTAAGGGGGCCTCATTTTCAAGAGAATTATTTTTGAACTTGTCTGTACTGTCTCTAAAATAAAATCAAATTATTATTTCAGTAGATGTATGACATTTGGTGAAATCTGTATCCACAAGCACATGATAAATGCTAAGTAGATATGCTAAAAGAAACCAAACAGTATAGCATTCATAATCCCAAATGCAGGTACTCTTGCCCAGGACATCACTAACCCTGAAAACTCTTTTCCTTATTCAACTTCTATACTTACACTAAATTCTTCAATGGTCACAAATAAAAGATTTTAATGTTACAAAATAATATTTAGATATTTGAACAAATAACAATTTGGATTATGTTGTATCTAAAGTGGAATATCGTGAGGAATGAGAAGAGGGACAGGCAATGCCTGTGTAGTAATCTAGTATGGACACAGGAGAATGCACATTCTCCACATTACCTTCATAAATACAGAATCACACAACTTGGAGGACCTGTCTTCCTGTTGAAACTCATTGAGTAGTTTCCTTTCTCTGTGCCTATACTGCTCACAATGACATTGCCATTTTTGTTGTCCTCCTTAGTCATTCCTAAAACCATCACATTTGGTTTGATAATGTTAATTCACACACATCTTTCTCCTAAGCACAGTTGTTTCTTGAAGGACAAAACTAGGTTATATGTTATTAAATGTGGAATAACAGAAAGAAGACCTAGGCCAACTTCCTTACTTGTATCATAACTGTAGTGGATATTATTTGCTCCTATTTTGTGCATTTGTACTTCAAAATAATGTCCAGTTTGCAAGCTTCCTCTGATAAATACTTCCTTTTTTGTGGTCATGAATTCCTTTATTTTGTTTTCTTCATGAGAAATTCCCATTTATCCTTCAATTACAGTTGATAGTGTTGCTGGATATTTTCCTGTCCCCTAATGTTTTTTTTTTAATTTAAATTAGAAACAAGATTATTTTACATGTCAATCCCAGTTCCCTCTCCCTCCCCTCCTAAGCTACCTAAAACCTACCTATCACACATCCTTTCTGCTCACCAGGGAGGGTGAGGCCTTCCATATGGAGGTCTTCAGAATGTTTCGTATTCTTTGGGATAGGGCCTAGGCCCACCCTCTTGTGTCTTGACTCAGGGAATATCCCTCTATGTGGAATGGGCTCCCAAAGTTCATAGAGATAAGTACTGAACTACTACAGGAGGTCCCATAGATTTCTGAGGTCTCCTCACTGAAACCCACATTCATGGTGTCTGGATCAGTCCCATGCTGGTATCCCAGCTATCAGTCTGGGGACCAAGAGCTCCCCACTGTTCAAGTTAGCCGTTTCTGTGAGTTTCATCAGCCTGCCTGGACCCCTTTGCTTATCACTTGTCCTTCCCTGCAACTGGATTCCAGTTACGTTCAGTGATTAGTTGTGGTGTCTGCTTCTACTTCCACCAGCTGCTGGATGAAGGTTATAGGATAGCATACTGGAAATCAGTATGGCAATTCCTCATGAAATTGGGAATCAGTCTACCACAAGATACAGCAATTCCACTCTTAGGCAAAAGAAGCACATTCATACAACAAGGACATCTGTTCAACGATGTTCATAGCAGCGCTATTTGTAATAGCCAGAACATGGAAGCAACCTAGATGTCCCTCAACTGAAGAATGGATAAAGAAAATGTGGTACATTTACACAATGGAGTACTACACAGTGGAAAAAATGGAATCTTGAAATTTGCAGGAAAATGGATGGAACTAGAAGAAACCATTCTAAGGGAGGTAACACAATCAATAAAAGACAATCATGTTATATACTCACTCATATATGGATTTTAGACATAGAGTAAAGGGTTACCAGCCTACAATCCACACTGCCAGAGAAGCTAGGAAACAAGAGGACCCTAAGAGAGACATGCATGGTCCTCTGGATAAGGGGAGAGGGAAAAGATCTCCTGAGCAAATTGGGATAACGGGAGGAGGGGGTAGGGAGCTAGGAGAATGAGAAGGGGAGAAGAGGGGTGGTGAGGAGGCCATGAGGGAGCAGAAAGGTTGAGTCAGGGGAAAAATTGAAGAAAACAAGAAAGGAGATACCATAATAGAGGGAGACATTTTAGGTTTACAGAGAAATCAGGCACTAGGGAAATGTCTGGAGATCTACAAAGATGACACCAGCTAACAATCTAAGCAACAGAGGAGAGGCTACCTTAAATCCCCTCCCCTGATAATGAGATTGATAAATACTTTACAGCCCCCAAATAGTACTATTTTATATTGTTGATGGCATTTTCATTTTTGGCGCATAGCATCCATTTACTTACAGCCCTCCGTACTTCCTCATTGCTATGTGTCCCTTACATATATCATGTTTCATATAAAGAATGTTATTGCTTCTTGAGATGCTGCTTTCCCAATACACATTTAACCACCTATATGGAAGAATGAAAATGACTAAATAGAGACAAAAGGGAAAACAGATATTAGGTACAAATCTTCCCTTAAATAATATGCAAAAAGAATGAAGTTTTGATTGTACAAAACATAACATAACAATTGATAGTATGTGATGTATAATTGTACACCAATAAGTAGTCTACTCATGAGAGAGGATAATTTTAACATTTTAAAGCCATTTACATTTAAAAAGAAAATTATGTTTGTCCATTGAAAGCAGATCTTGGGGAATCACCTGCAGGTGTACATTAGCACAAGCCTGATTAGACTGAGGTGTCCAGAAACATATGTATCAAAACCAAAACAGCAAGACTTGAATTTAAATAGGTCTGTGCAAGCATTAATATATACATGAAGAAATGGGAAAAATGAATTTAAGTTTTACACATGTGCTTCTTGGAAATATATTATTACTCTATCAATATGTTGCTATAGGGAACACCAGGCTTGTTGGGTACATTGTTTCAGGAGACTAAATTATATAAGCAGGTGTTTATTTTCTTGTTGATGGTGGTTCTTTAGTCTCTGTGTGTGCCTGCTTGTTGTTATAACAGATATAGTAGTGTGATTAAGTGTGTTGGACCAAAATATAATTACTTGAAGAAAATGACACAAGAAAATTGAAATGATTTTGCTCATGGCTGCCTTTACATTGTAAATCTACAAAGAGGAAGATACAGAAAGAAATGTCATTTTTAATAAGTAGCCAGGATGAGTTCCCCAAAATTCAGACACGGGTTTACATATCCTGCCAATACTGGATGGTTTTCTCTTTTGTCAATTAGAGCCAGAGGCTCAAAGATAATAGAATATGTTGTGGCTTTCCACTTTCGATTTCCCCTGTTTTATTGCAACATAAAGGGAGGAGTAGGAAATAGATGAGATAGCACGTACAGTCATTCAAAATCCTTTTCCTCAGAAATCATTGAGTCTCGAATTGAGGGGTTTGTATTTTAAAGGGAATACATAGGAGAGCTAATACCAATAATCCTTTAATTGTTCCACACAATAAAAACAAAAGGCTCAATGGCAAAATCTTTTTATGAGGCAACAATTAACTTGATACCAAACCGTTCAAAGACACAAATAACAATGAGAATTACAGACCAAACTCTTTCAGGAATATTAATGCAAAAATGGTAGATAAAATACTGTTAAATGGAATCCAACAACACATCAGAAAAATCATGCACGACAATCAAGTAGACTTCATCCCAGAGATGCAGAATGGTTCAAACTATGAAAATCTGTCAGTGTAATACACCATATAAAAACTTATACAAGACATTGAGTCTTTAAAGAAAGAAATTAAAGAAGATACCACAAAATGGAAAGATCTCCTATGCTCTTGGATAGGTAGAATCAAAATAGTAAAAATGGCAATCTTGCCGAAAGCAATCTACAGATTCAAAACAATACCATTCAAAATCCCAACACAGTAATTCACAGACCTTGAAAGAACAATACTCAACTTTATATGGAAAAACAAAAAATCCAGGATAGCCAAAACAACCCTGTACAATAGAGGAACTTCTGGAGGTATCACCATCCCTGACTTCAAGCTCTATTATAGAGCCATATTTCTGAAAACAGCTTGGTATTGGCACAAAAATAGACAGGTAGACCAATGGAATCAAAATGAAAACCCTGATATTAACCCACACACCTATGAACATCTTAACTTTAACAACGATGCTAAATCTATACAATGGAAGAAACATAGCATCTTCAACAAATGGTGCTGGCATAACTGGATTTGGACATGCAGAAGATTGCAGATAGATCCATATCTGTCACCATGCACAAAACTTAAGTGCAAATGGATCAAAGATCTCACCATAAATCCAGCCACTCTGAATCTTCTAGAAGACAAAGTGGGAGATACCCTAGAACAAATTGCACAGGAGACCGCTTCCTGAACATTACACCAGTAGCACAGACATTGAGATCTACAATTAATAAATGGGACCTCCTGAAACTGAGAAGATTCTGTAAGGCAAAGGACACAGTAAGACAAAGCAACAGCCCACAGAATGGGAACTCAAGAAGCTAGACACCAAACACCAAACAATGAAATTAAAAAGTAGGGTGCAGAAATAAAAAGAGAATTCTCAACAGAGGAATCTGAAATGGCTGAAAGACACTTATGAAAGTGCTCAAAATCCTTGGCCATCAGAGAAATGCAACTCAAAACAACTCTGAGATAACATCTCACACCACTCAGAAAGGCTAAAATCAAAAATACCAATGACAATCTATGCTGAAGAGGATATGGAGAAAAAGCAACACTTCTCCATTGGAACTTGTAAGACCACTTTGGAAATCAGTATGGCAGTTGCTCAGAAAAATGCGAATCAGTCTACCTCAAGATCCAGCCATTTCTCTCTTGGGCAAATACCCAAATAATGCATGTTCATACAACAAGGACATATGTTCAACCATGTTCATAGCAGCATTGTTTGTAATAGCCAGAACCTGGAAGCAACCTAGATTCCCCTCAACTGAATAATGCTTAGAGAAAATGTGGTACATTTATACAATGGGGTACTACTCAGCAGAAAAAAAAATCAATGGAATCTTGAAATTCACAGGCAAATGAATGGAAGTTGAAGAAACCATCCTGAGTGAGGTAACCCAGTCCCAAAAAGACAAACATGGCATGTACTTACTAATGTATAAATTTTGAACATAGAGCAAAGGATTACCAGCCTACAATACTCTTCACCAAAGAAACTAGAAAACATGAAGGACTCTAAAAGAAAAACACATGGACCCCAGGAATGGGAAGGGGCAGGAGCTAATTGGGAGCATGAGGGTAGGGGAGAGGGAGCTGCCAGAATGAGAGGAGGAGAAGAGGAGTGGAAAGGAGGAAATAGAGGAGCATAAATATTGAGTTGGGGGAAGAATAGAGGAGAGCAGGATGAGAGATACCATATGAGAGGGAGCCATTATAGGTCCAAGGAGAGATCTGGCACTAGGGAGATTTCCAGAGATCTACAAGGATGACAAGAACTGACAATCTAGGCAATGAAGAAGAGGATACCCAAAATGACCTTCCCCTAAAATGAGATTGATGACTACTCTTTATGCCACCCTAGAGACTTCATCCAGTAGCTGATGCAAGCAGAGGCAGACATCCACAGATATACACTGATCTGAAATCTGGAACTTAGTTGCAGAGAGGGAGGAATGAAGATCGAAGGGGTCGGTACCAGGATGTTGAAAACCACAGAAACAGCTGGCCTGAACAAGGGGGAGCACATGGACCCCAGACTGCTGTCTAGGAGGCCAGTACAGGACTGATCCAGACCCCTGAACAGACCCCTGGATGTGAATGAGGAGGCCTCTGCACTCTAGGGAGCACCTGGTAGTGGATTAGTATTTTTTTTCCTGGTGTAAGAAGGGATTTTGCCAGCCCATCCCACGTGAAGAGATGCACTCTTGGCCTGGACACATGGGGAAGGGCCAAGGCCCCACCCAGGATGATGTGGTGGACTTTGCAGAGCCCCCATTGAGGGCTCTACCCTGCCTGGGGAGTGCAGGGTGAATGGTCTGGTGGATATGTCCGGTGGGGGTGGTGGAGGAGAGATAGGGGTGAGGGGAGGGAGAGGGAGAGGGATTGATATGTGAAACAAGCTTGTTCCTAATTGGAACTAATAAAAAAAATATGGACCTCCTAAAACTGAGAAGCTTCATAAGGTAAAAGACACAATCAGCAAGACAAAACCACAGCCCACAGACTGGGAAAAGATATTCACCAACCCCATATCTGACAGAGGGCTGATCTCCAAAATATACAAAGAACTCAACAAGATGCTAGTGTCCAAAACACCAAACAATCCAATTAAAAAGTGGGGTACAGAACGAAATAGACAATTCTCAATAGAGGAATCTAAAATGGCTGAAAGACACATAAGAAAGTGTTCAACATCCTTAGCCATCAGGGAATTGCAAATCAAAACAACTCTGAGATACCATCTTACTCCTATGAGAATGGCCAAAATCAAAAACACCAATGACAGTTTATGCTGGGGAGGATGTGGAGAAAGGGGAACACTTCTCCACTTCTTTTGGGAGCGGCAAATTGTACAGCCACTTTGGAAATCAGTATGGCGACTCAAGAAAATGGGAATGAGTCTACCACAATATTCAGCAATTCCACTCCTAGGCATATACCCAAAAGAAGCACATTCATACAACAAGGACATCTGTTCAACAATGTTCATAGCAGCACTTTTTTGTAATAGCCAGAAACTGGAAGCAGCCGAGATACCCCTCAACTGAAAAATGGATAGAGAAAATGTGGTACATTTACACAATGGAGTACTACTCAGCAGAAAAAAAAAATGGAATCTTGAAATTCGCAGGAAAATGGATGGAACTCAAAGAAACCATTCTGAGCGAGGTAACCCAATCCCCAAAAGACAAACATGGTATGTACTCACTCATATGTGGATTTTTGACATATAGTAAAGTATTACCAGCCTACAATCCACACTGCCAGAGAAACTAGTAAACAAGGAGGACCCTAAAAGAGACAAACATTGTCCTCTGGAGAAGGGGAAAGGGTCATGATCCCCTGAGCAAATTGAGAGCATGGGAAGAGAGGGAGGGAGCTACGAGGATGAAAAGGGAAGAGGAAGGATGCAGAGGTCATGAGGGAGCCAAAAGGTTGAGTCAGGTGAAGAATAGAAGAAAGGATATGTGATAGGTAGGGTTTTAGTTGGGAGGTGGTTGCGGAAGGAGGGAGAAGGGAACTGAGATATTCATGTAAATCAATCTTGTTTCTTTTTTCATTTTTATTATTTTTTTATTTTATTAGTTCAAATTAGGAACAAGCTTGCTTCAGATGTCAATCCCTTCTCTCTCTCCCTCCCCTCCACCCAACATCCCACCTGCCACTAACCATCCCCCCTCCACTCCCCAAGCAAGGTAAGGCCCTCAAAAGGGGCTCCCCAAAGTCTACCACATCATCCTGGGCCAGGCCTAGGCCCTTCCCCATGTGTCCAGGTCAAGTGAGCATCCCTTCACAAGGGATGGGCTCTCAAAATCCCTTCTTTTTTTTAAAGACCTTACATATTTAATACAGTGTGTTACCCCTGTACAAATGGAAAAACATTAAGTTCAACATTTCTAGAACAATGTTAATTTTTGTACAATGCCAACTGAACACGGTAAACTGGGATCCTTTTTCCAAAGTTGACAGCACAGCTACAGTTTCCAAAAATTCATATATATATATATATATATATATATATATATATATTTATTATATATATATTTCTAATTATATATAAATGTATTTATATTTTATGTAAGTGTATTTATATTTATATAAAAGACCAATAATGGCCAATAATATGTTATGCATCAATAGCAGCAACAGCTTTTCCAGGTGCTGCAGTCATTTAAATAAAATTGTAGTGACATCCAGCACTCTCCATTAAAAAAAAAGTAAAAAACAAATCCCAGAAAAACACCACAGTTCTGTTACCCTTGTGGTACCTGGCACCATTTTTTTTTTAATTAGCTTCTCAATCATCATCTGGAAGGAAACCATTCTGAGCAACATCATTAAAAACAGCTCTGATAAAGCACGGTCACTACTATGTATCATAAAGCAGGTCCACATATGAGTGAGTACATATCATGTTTGTCTTTTTGTGATTGGGTTACCTCGCTCAGAATGGTTTCTTTGAGTTCCATCCATTTTCCTGCAAATTTCAAGATTCCATTGTTTTTTTCTGCTGAGTAGTACTCCATTGTGTAAATGTACCACATTTTCTCTATCCATTCTTCAGTTGAGGGGCATCTAGGCTGCTTCCAGTTTCTGGCTATTACAAATAATGCTGCTATGAACATGGCTGAACAGATGTCCTTGTTATATGAATGTGCTTCTTTTGGGTATATGCCTAGGAGTGGAATTGCTGAATATTGTGGTAGACTCATTCCCATTTTCTTGAAGAGTCGCCATACTGATTTCCAAAGTGGTTGTAAAAGTTGGCACTCCCACCAGCAGTGGAGGAGTGTTCCTCTTTCTCCGCATCCTCTGCAGTTATAAACTCTCATTGGTGTTTTTGATTTTACCATTCTGACACGAGTAAGATGGTATCTCAGAGTTGTTTTGATTTGAAATTCCCTGATGGCTAAGGATGTTGAACACTTTCTTATGTGTCTTTCAGCCATTTTAGATTCCTCTATTGAGAACTGTCTATTTCGTTCTGTACCCCATTTTTTTTTAATTGGATTGTTTGGTGTTTTCGAGAATAGCTAGCTTCCTGAGTTCTTTGTATATTTTGGAGATCAGCCTCTGTCAGATGTGGGGTTGGTGAGTATCTTTTCCCAGTCTGTGGGCTGTGGTTTTGTCTTGCTGACTATGTCCTTTGCCTTACAGAACCTACTCAGTTTCAGGAGGTCCCATTTATTAATTGTGGATCTCATTGTCTGTGCTACTGGTGTTATGTTCAGGAAGCAGTCTCCTGTACCAATTAATTCAAGGGTATTTCCCATTTTTATCTCCTAGTAGGTTCAGTGTGGCTGGATTTATGTTGAGGTCTTTGATCCATTTTGACTTAAGTTTTGTGCAGGGCGATAGGCTTGGGTCTATCTGTAGTCTTCTACATGTTTGCATCCAGTTATGCCAGCACCATTTGTTGAAGATGTTCTCTTTGTTCCAGCGTATATATTTGGATTGTTTGCCAAAAATCAGGTGTTCGTAGGTGTGTGGGTTAATTCCATGGTTTTCAACTCTATTCCATTGGTCTACCTGTCTATTTTGGTGCCAATACCAAGCTGTTTTCAGGACTATAGCTCTGTAATAGAGCTTAAAGTTAAGGGTGGTGATGCCTGCAGAAGTTCCTCTATTGTAAAGGGTTGTTTTGGCTATCCTGTGTCTTTTGTTTCTCCATATAAAGTTGAGATTGTTTTTTCAAGGTCAGTGAAGAAATATGTTGGGATTTTGATGGGGATTGCTCTTGTTTCTAATTCAAATAAAAAATGATAAAAAAAAACCTGCAAAAATGCATGATCATCTCATTAGATGCTGAAAAAGCCTTTGATAAAATCCAACACCATTTCATGATGAAGGTCTTGGAAAGATCAGGGATAAAATGAACATACCTAAACATAATAAAAGCAATATACAGAAAACCAACAACCAACATCAAACTAAATGGACAGACACTCAATATAATATCTCTAAAATCAGGAACTACTAAAGTCTGTCCACTCTCTCCATATCTCTTCAATATTATACTTGAAGTTCTAGCTACAAAAAAAAGACAACAAAAGAACATCAAGGGGATACAAGTTGGAAAAGGAGCAGTCAAACAGTTGTTATTTGCAGATGATATGATCAATTATATAAGTGACCCGGAAAAATTCTACCATCGAAGTCATACAGCTGAAAAACCTTGTCAGTATAGTGGCAGGATACAAGATTAATTTAAAAAATCATTAATCCTCCTAATAAATAGATGATAAAATGGCTGAGAAAGAAATCAGAGAATGATCACCATTTACAATAGCAACAGAAAACATAATATATCTTGGGATAACTCTAACCAAACAAGGGAAAGGTCTGTATGACAAGACCATTAAGTCATTAAAAAAGAAATTGAAGAAGATATCAGAAAATGGAAAGATCCCCCATTCTCTTGGAAAGGTATGATCAACATAGAAAAAAATGGAAATCTTAACAAAAGCAATCTACAGGTTCAATGCAATCCCCATCAAAATCACAGCACAATTCTTCACGGACCTTGAAAGAACAATGCTCAACAATATAAGGAAAAACAAAAAACAAAGATAGCCAAAACAACCATATATAACAAAGGAACTTTCAGAGGCATCACCTTCCCTGATTTCATGCTCCACTACAAAGCTACAGTACTGAAAACAGCTCCATAAAGGCACAAAAATAGACAGGTAGACCAATGGAATCGAATCTCAGACACGGATATTTATCCACACACCTATGGACACCTGATTTTTGACTAGGAGCTAAAATTATACAATGGGAAAAAAAGAATGCTTTGTTAACAAATAGTGCTGGCATAAGTGGATGCTGACATGTAATGACTTCACTTAGATTCATAAATATTGCCATGCTCAAAACTTAAGTCCAAATGGATCAAAGACCTCAAAATAAATTTAGCTACACTGAACCACCTAGAAGAGAAAGTGGGAAATACCCACGATCCAACTGGCACAGGACATCACTTCCTGAACATAGCACCAGAAGCATAGACACTGAGATGGACAATTAATAAATAGGACCACCTGAAATGGAGAAGTTCCTGTAAGGTAAAGGGCTGAGAAGTTCCTATAAGGCCAAGGACACAGTCAACATGAGAAACAGCAGCCCACAGAATAAGAAAAGTTCTTCACCAGTCCCACATCTGGCAGAGGACTGATCTTCCAACTATTCAAAGAACTGAAAAGACTTTTTGCCAAAGCACAAAATAATCCAATTTAAAAATGGGGTAAGGAATAGTAACCAAGGTAGACATAAATCTCTTTACAGGGGAAGGTCATCAATGGCATCTTCTCCACCACTGCCTGGCTTCTTAGTTGGGGTCATCCCTGTGGATCCCCTAACATTTCCTCTGTGCCAGACTTCTATAAAAACTCGTACTGTCTCCCTCTATCAAGGCATCTCCTTTCTTTCCCTCCTCTGCCTCAGTCCTCTTGTTCTCCTCCCTCAACCCCTTCTTTTCTCTCCACCTCCTTCATTCATAGAGCCTTCATCCAGTAGCTGTTCAAAGCAAAAACAGACATCCACAGCTAAGCACGGAACCATACTCCTGGAATTCAGTTGTGGAGAGGGAGGAAGAATGAGCAAAGGAGCCAAGACAGTGCTGCAGAAACCTGCAGAAATAGTTGACCGGACTTTGTGAGAGTATAGAGACTGGGGTCATAAACCTGGTGAAACAGCATTGAACAGAACCAAGCCCTCTGAATGCGGATGCCAGCTAGGAGGCCAAGACAGTCCATGGGACTTCTTAACAGCAGAGCCAGTCTTTATCCCTAGAGCAAAAATGGACTTTGAGAGCCCATAACCTATGGAGGGATTCTATGAAGCCCAGATACAGCAAGGAGGGCCTAGGCCCTTCCCCAAATGATATGACACCCATTGAAGGTCCCTGGTAGAGAGCCTCATCATCCCTTGGATGAGTTGGGGGATGTGTTTGGGGGGGGGTTGCAGAACTTGGGAGGATGGGAGGGCGAGGGAATGGGGGAATGGATATGTAAATATGAGTAGTAATCTAAAAGAAAATGGGGTAAGGATCTAAACAAAGAATTCTCAATAGAGAAATCTCACATGGCAGATAGGAACTTAAGGAATTGGTCAACATCCTTAACCGTCAGGGAAATGCAAATCAAAATGACTCTGCAATACAATCTTACATCTGTATGAATGGCTAAAATAAAATTAAAAAAAAAAACACCAACAACACCTTATGCTGGAAAGGATGTCGAGAAAGGGGAGCACTCCTCCATTTCTGGTGGGAATGCAAACTGGTATAGCCACATTTGAAGTAGGTTTGGAAGTTTCTCTTGAAAATGGTAATCAATCTACTTCCAGACCCAACTATTTCACTTCTAGGGATATACCAAAAGGATGCACACACATAGCACAAGGACATCTGTTCAGCTAAGTTCATGGAAGCATTGATTGTCATAGCCAAAACCTGGAAGCAAAATGAAGGAAACCCCTCAACTGAAGAGTGGATGAAGAAAATGTGATATATAAACACAATGGAGTATTACTTGGTTAAAAAAACAGTGAAATCTTGGAATTTGCAGGCAAACAGAACTACAAGAAACTGTCTTGAGTGAGGTAACCCATACAGAGAAAGAAAAACATGGTATGTACTCACACATAAGTGGATTTTACACATAGAGTAAAGGATTACCATCCTATATTCCACAACCTAGAGAAGCTAGGAAGCAAGGAAAACCCTAAGCCAGAAATGCATGGACCCTTTCAAGAAGGGGAAAGGGACAAGATCTCCTGAGTAAATTGGGGGAAGAAGGAAGGAGGAGGGAGGGAGGAAAAAGAGGTGGGGAGGATGCTAGGAAGGATGAGAACATGAAGGATCATGAAGGTTGAGTTGGGGTAAGAACAGAAAAGGAAAGAGATACCTTAAGAGAAGGATCAATTGTGGGCTTAATGACAAATCTGGCACTAGGGAAATCTCCAGACATCCACAAGGATGACTCCTATTAAGAATCTAAGCAATAGTGGAGAGGACACCTTAAATGCTCTTCCCCTATAATGAGATTGATGACTACCTTAAATGGCATCAAAGTGCCTTCATCCTGAAGGTAATAAATCAGAAGCAGAGATTCAAAGGTTAGCACTGAGCAGAACTCCTGGAATCCAGTTTTAGACAGGGAAGAGTGATGAGCATACAGGTCAAGACCATGCTGGGGAAACACACAGAAGCAGCTGACTTGTGCAAGTGGGAGCTCATGAACCCAATTCTGACAGATGGGGAACCAAAATAACACAGAATCAGGCCCCCTAAATGTGGGTGTCAGTTGGGGGGTCTGAACAGATTATGGGGCCTCTGGCAGTGGAACCTGTTCTTAGAGCTAGTACATGAAATGGCTTTTTGGAAACCATTCCCTGTGGAGGGATATTTTGCTCAGCCTATATAGGGAGGGAGGGCCTTGACTCTGCCCTAAACGATATGACAGACTTTGCTTTTAATTAAAAAAATTAAAAATAGCCTAATACCCTGTTGTAAACTGTTAGAAATAATTAAGCCTTACAGGATAAAGAACAGTCACCTTGATTTTAGACATAGAGTAAATGATTACCAGCCTATAATCCACACTGCCAGAGAAGTTAGTAAACAAGGAGGACAGTAAAATAGACATACATGGTCCCATGGAGAAGGGGAAAGGGACAGGATCTCCTGAGCAAATTTGGGGCATGGGGGAGGGGAGATGGAACTAGGAGAATGAGAAGGGGAGAAGAGGAGGAGTGAGGAGGGCATGATGGGGCAGGGAGGTTGAGTTGGGGGAAGAACAGAAGAGAGCAAGATAAGAGATACTATAATAGAGGGAGGCATTGTAGGTTTAAAGAGAAATCAGGCACTAGGGAAATGTCTGGAGAGCTACAAAGTTGGACACTAACAATCTAAGCAACACAGGAAAGGCTACCTTAAATGCCCTCCCCTGACAATGAGATTTATTACTAACTATTATGCCATCCTGTAGCCTTCATCCAGCAGTTGGTAGAAGTAGAAGCAGACACCCACAGCTAAATCTTGAACTTAACTGGAATCCATTTGCAAAGAATGAGAACTGATGAGCAAAGGGGTCTAGACCAGGCTGGTGAAACCCATAGAAACAGCTGACCTGAACAAGGGAGACTTCTTGGTCCCCGGACTGATAGCTGGGAATTCATGATGGAACTGATCCAAACCCCACAAATATGGGTGTCAGTGATGAGACCTTTGAAATCTATGGGCCTCTTGTAATGGATTAGTACTTATCCCTAGCATAGGAATGGTCTTTGGGAGCCCATCGAACATGGAGGGATACTCCCTGACCCTATACACAAAGGGTTGTGCCTAGGCCCTATCCCAAAGGATATGAAAGACACTGAAGACCCCCTATGTAAGGCCTCACCCTCCCTGGGGAGCAGAAAGTGTATGGGATAGGTAGGGTGTCAGTTGGGAGTAGAGAAGGAGTGGATGGAGAGGAAACTGGGATTGGCATGTAAAATAATCTTTCTAATTAAAATAAACAGTCAATAAAAAAGAACAGTCACCTCACTAATGACCAAATTCTTGAATGTGATCCAAACTCTGCTTACAGTAGTAATAAGTGTAAGTATAATTCATTTACAAACACAGTATTTAGACTTTGGTATATACATTCCTTGTTAAGCATCCAAAGAAAATACATAAAACACACAAAGTTTGTTACATAGACAGTTTACCTTGATAAAAGGATTAACACTAAAGGATATAAACTAAAAAAAAAAAAAAACAAACAGGTTTGTATGAAAAATTTTACAATTCCCTTATTTAAAGGAACTTGCATAAAGAAATAAAAATAAACAAGTAAACCCAATCATATTGAACCTTGACAGTTACACTGCAATGCTGGCATCTGTATCTCTAGAGAACCCAAGCAGAATGTGTCTTCCTGGGAGCAACGCCAAAATAGCCCTGACTCAAGTTTCTGGCTGGGGGCTGCTCCTGAGGGTCGGTGCATTGAGTTCTCTGGTACTGAGTTCAGTATGCAAGTCCAATTCTTACATCACCCTGATTATTTTCCTGCCTTCTGTAAAGCCTGCAGGGATCTTTCATAAACTAACAGGAGCTCATTTTTAGGCCATGCAGATCATACACAGCTAATATTATCAAGATCCAGAGAGGAAAAATCCACACTTTAAACAAATGTTGTTTTGACTTACAAGTACCCAAACATGCTTTTAATTAAAGGATTAGAATCCAGCAGACTGATGTCCTGAACTCAGGTTAATGAGGTGATGGATTACATAAATGATTTCAAACAAAAGCAAGTTAAACATAGGGTGAAATTAATAATCTATACTCCAATGTGCAGGCTAACCTTGCCACAGGCCCTTGACATTTGGTATTCTTTCAGTCTAGGACACCATGCAGTGCATTACCAAGTTTTGAAATAACCAGAATGTGTTCTAGAGAGCTACTTCTGAATTTTTCTTTCTCCAAAGAATGTATCATTGTCTGAATACACATATTTTATTTGCATTCAAAGATCTTCTCTATACTATGATGCCAGTTCAAGAGCCTGGAGACCTCTCACTCTGTCACCATGTATGAAAGAGTTACCACATCAAGGCCATGGTAAATATGCACCAGATAAGTCAACATCACAACAGCACACACACACACACACACACACACACCCTCAAGCACACATACATACATATCTAAAGGGCATAGGAATTACTTATGTAGTACTTGTTTAGCCCTTACTATGTGCATTAACTTAATTGTACTGTAGAAAAATACATAATGTGCCATTTGCACCTGGAGGCCAAGGGACACACACTGGCTTTGAGAAGTCCCATAAGCCCTACACCAAACAGCAGAGTTACTGAGCACACACATATCAGGCTTTACATAATACAAACAAACCAAATATTTTTCTACATTCATTGACCTCCTGACTACCTTTTTCCCTACGTATCTCTCTAGGGAGGAATCTTTCTTTGGTGTGTAAATTTAAAATACATACTGATACATAGTATGGCTAGCTAACATTTGCTTTATTGAACAGACATGGGCCCACACTGTCTTGTTGAGTTCCTTCAATGATAGTACCAAACACTTAAGTACAGTTTTCTTATACTGCTTTAAGAACAATCCATCAGACTGGTCAGATTTTAATGTCTCACTGTTGACTTTATTCAGACTGCCCAATTGATTCAAATTGCCATTTTCTGTTCCTATGGCCGCATCTTGTTCTTCCATTCTATTCTTGAAATTCATATGACAAATTCTCAAATTATACTTTTTCCTTTCTTTTTAAATTTAGTTATTTTATTTAAATTTTATTAAATGCATTTTGTCATATTACCTGAATCCTTTGGTTACTGCCAGAACTTTCTAAGCTCCATATCCACTCAATTTTATGTACCATTTCTCTTTGAGAGAAAGAGTGAGAAGAGATATACTAGGCTTTGCATTTCCAACATGACTAATGATGTTGAATATTTAAACTTTTTTGAATTTTGTCAATATTTTCTCCTTTTTATTAATTTTCTTTGATTAAAAACAATCTTAATTTACAAAATAATCCCAATTTCCTCTCCCTCTCTCCTTCCCTCCCACCCCCACACACAACACCTATCACACGCTCCATTCACTCCTCAAAGAGGGGGAGGCCTCCCATGTGGAATCATCAAAGTCTGTCACATCATAAGGGGCAGGAACTAAGCCATCCCCCATATATCTAGGGTAAGAGAATAACCCTTCATAGGAAATAGGATCCCAGGGCCCATTCACGGACTAGGGATAAACAGTAGTTCCACTGCCATTCTTCAACAATTCATATTATATCTTCTGAGAGCATTTCACCAACTTTTAATAAAGATTTTTCCTCATTACTTGTATGTATTTAAATATTCTAGAAACTTATCTTCTGTCAGAAGTATAATGTGTTGAGACTTTACCATTCTATTCACTGCCTCTTCATTCTAAGAATAGTGTCCTTTGCTTTACAGAAGCTTCTTTGTCTCCTAAATTCCCATTTATAACTTCCAGTGCTGTCAGTGTCCTGATATGAAGTCCTCTGCAGTGCCAATGAGTTCAAGTGTATTCCTGACTTTCACTCCTCATACCCTTCACAGATCATTTTCTCTCTTTCACACAATATATCCAGACTGCAGACTGCACTTCCTCCATTTCTCCCAGCCCTCCATACCTCCCTTCAAAATGCAGGTCAACTGCATTTTGGTTGCCCTTCAAAAGAGGGCAGGCCCCAAAGACATCTACCAAAGGAAGCATTATTAAATGCAATATGACTAAGCATAAACTCTCATATCAAGGCTAGACAGACTAGCATTGACTCTATACTGTGCTTATATGTGGCTACTATTCTGCACATCTATAATGAAAAGAAGCAAGCTCGGCCATAAAAAAAATACAAAACATACAGTTTAACAAGAAAAGGGATACTAATAAGGGTAGTATAGCTAAGTCCCTTGCTCAAGGAGAAAAACATGTTTAAAGAAAAGCTTGAAGCTACATGGAATACAAGGTGGTGAGACCTTAGTGCAAGACTCCCACTCAGAGAAGCTTCCAGTTTTTAGAATAGAAATATAAAGTATGGCCTCAACCGTGAAGAATATAATGATCAAAAGCAAGCTGATGTAAATGAATTTAAACAAGGTGGCCAAGTGTCAATACCAGCAACCAGAAGAGTTTGGCAGCTAGAGCCATATGATTTTTATTTTATCGTTAAAGAAAAGCTGCACACCGGATGTGAAAACAACCCAAAAGAGAAATATGTGTTGCAATCAACGTATATGGGAAGAAATTGGGAATTCGAAGAGTGCTGTGTTGTGGCATATTGATTGGCTGAAGGAAAAGCTAAATGGTCAACAGCTTGGGAAGATATTGGGTCAGAGTAAACAAGGGGAAGAAGAATAGAACAGTTGTGCAGAGACACCTATACTCCCTGGAGCAACAGGGGCAACACAGAGTAAAGGCAATGAAGTCATGAGGTAGAAAATAAATCATCAGACAAGAGTTATTTTACGTTTCAGAGCTAGTTAGAAACAAGCCTACCGGTGGACTCATCGCAGACCAGGTGAGCCACCCCCTGCTTTTACCCAATTCTTGTCCTAAGCGCCATCCACCCAGATCCCTCCAGGCTCGTCCCTGCTTGAAACAGACACGCCCAGGTAGGGTGGAGCTTCCTGAATCTGGCTTGGTTCAGGACACTCTTCCTTCCCTTTCCGTGGACTCATCGCAGACCAGGTGAGCCACCCCCTGCTTTTACCCAATTCTTGTCCTAAGCGCCATCCACCCAGAGGCTCGTCCCTGCTTCAGGCAGGGTGGAGCTTCCTGAATCTGGCTTGATTCAGGACACTCTTCCTTCCCTTTCCGTGAACTCATCGCAGACCAGGTGAGCCACCCCCTGCTTTTACCCAATTCTTGTCCAGCGCCATCCACCCAGATCCCTCCAGGCTCGTCCCTGCTTGAAACAGACACGCCCAGGTAGGGTGGAGCTTCCTGAATCTGGCTTGGTTCAGGAATCTGGCAGACCAGGTGAGCCACCCCCTGCTTTTACCCAATTCTTGTCCTAAGCGCCATCCACCCAGATCCCTCCAGGCTCGTCCCTGCTTGAAACAGACACGCCCAGGTAGGGTGGAGCTTCCTGAATCTGGCTTGGTTCAGGACACTCTTCCTTCCCTTTCCGTGGACTCATCGCAGACCAGGTGAGCCACCCCCTGCTTTTACCCAATTCTTGTCCTAAGCGCCATCCACCCAGATCCCTCCAGGCTCGTCCCTGCTTGAAACAGACAAGCCCAGGCAGGGTGGAGCTTCCTGAATCTGGCTTGATTCAGGACACTCTTCCTTCCCTTTCCGTGAACTCATCGCAGACCAGGTGAGCCACCCCCTGCTTTTACCCAATTCTTGTCCTAAGCGCCATCCACCCAGATCCCTCCAGGCTCGTCCCTGCTTGAAACAGACACGCCCAGGTAGGGTGGAGCTTCCTGAATCTGGCTTGGTTCAGGACACTCTTCCTTCCCTTTCCGTGGACTCATCGCAGACCAGGTGAGCCACCCCCTGCTTTTACCCAATTCTTGTCCTAAGCGCCATCCACCCAGATCCCTCCAGGCTCGTCCCTGCTTGAAACAGACACGCCCAGGTAGGGTGGAGCTTCCTGAATCTGGCTTGGTTCAGGACACTCTTCCTTCCCTTTCCGTGGACTCATCACAGACCAGGTGAGCCACCCCCTGCTTTTACCCAATTCTTGTCCTAAGCGCCATCCACCCAGATCCCTCCAGGCTCGTCCCTGCTTGAAACAGACACGCCCAGGTAGGGTGGAGCTTCCTGAATCTGGCTTGGTTCAGGACACTCTTCCTTCCCTTTCCGTGGACTCATCGCAGACCAGGTGAGCCACCCCCTGCTTTTACCCAATTCTTGTCCTAAGCGCCATCCACCCAGATCCCTCCAGGCTCGTCCCTGCTTGAAACAGACACGTCCAGGCAGGGAGGAGCTCCCCGAATCTGGGTACAGGCCACTCTTCATTCCATTCCCGGCGACCGATCCACCAAGAGGCCTAACGCCATCAGAGTGAGGAGGCTATGAGGAGAGGCAAAACCATCCAGAGCTTCTGACATTGAATTCCTGGCCCACACACACTACAGAGTAACAAGAGGAGATAGAGAGATCCTACCTGCACTCACTGGAAAAAGATATGGGAAGAAGACAGAATAAGAACCCGCTCAACAACAGAAAGACCAATATGACACCACCAGAATCTAGGGACTCCACTCCAGCAAGATCTGAAAAGCCCAACACAGTGCATGAAGAAGAGATGGACCTCAAAAATTATCTGAGCAAGATGATAGAGACCTTCAAAGAGGAAACAAGAAAATCCCTTAAAGAAATAGAAGAAAAAGTAAGCAAAAAATTACACGATATGGAGGAAAAGACAAACCAAAATATTCAAGAAATAAACAAATCTCTTAAAGAAGCTAAAGAAACCCAAGATAAAACAACCAAACAAGTGAAGGAAGCTCTTGAAACAGTTCAAAACATGAAAGCTGAATTAGACACATTAAAGAAAACACAGAATGAAGCGATGCTGGAAATGGAAAGGTTGGATAAAGGAGCAGGATCTAAAGATGTGAGTATAACTAATAGAATTCAAGAGACAGAAGAGAGAATCTCAGCTATTGAAGACTCGCTAGAGGATATACATTCATCAACCAAAGAAAACCTCAAGACCAACAAATCCCTAACACAAAATATACAGGAAATATGGGACACCGTGAAAAGACCAAACCTAAGAATAATAGGTGTAGAAGAAGGTGAAGAAACACTGCTCAAAGGTACAGAAAACATATTCAATAAAATCATAGAAGAAAACTTCCCCAACCTACAGAAAGATATGCCTATGAAAGTACAAGAAGCTTATAGGACACCAAACAGACTGGATCACAAAAAGAAGTCCCCCCGACACATAATAATCAAAACTCCAAATCTACAGAATAAAGAAAAAATATTAAGAGCTGCAAAGGAAAAAGGCCAAGTAACATATAAAGGCAAACCAATCAGAATCACACCCGACTTCTCAATGGAAACTATGAAAGCCAGAAGGTCTTGGATAGATACACTACAAGCACTAAGGGAGCATGGATGTCAACCCAGACTACTGTACCCAGCAAAACTTTCAATCACTATAGATGGAGAAAACAAGATTTTCCATGACAAAAACAGATTTAAACAATACATATCCACAAATCCAGCACTACAGAAGGTTCTGGAAGGAAAACTCCAACCCAAGGAACATAACTACATGCACAAAAACACAGGCAATAGATAATCTAATATTGCCAAACACAAAAAGAAGCAGGAGAGCAAAATCCACACACAATGACACCACCAACAATAAATCCAAACCAAACAAGAACCAACGAACAATGGACATTAATATCCCTAAATGTCAATGGCCTTAACTTACCCGTAAAAAGATATAGGCTAACAGAATGGATACGAAGACAGAATCCATCTTTCTGCTGTTTACAAGAAACACACCTCAACTTCAAAGACAGGCGATACCTCAGAGTAAAAGGATGGGAAAAGATTTTCCAATCAAATGGCCTCAAGAAACAAGCAGGTGTAGCAATCCTAATATCTAACAAAATGGACTTTAAACTAAAATCAATCAAAAGAGATGAAGAAGGGCATTTCATACTCATCACAGGAAAAGTCCATCAAGATGAAATCTCAATCCTGAACATCTATGCTCCAAATACGAAGGCACCCACATTTGTGAAAGAAACATTACTAAAGCTCAAACCACACATAAAACCACACACACTTATAGTAGGAGACTTCAACACCCCCCTTACACCACTAGACAGGACCACCAGACAAAAACTTAACAAAGAAACAGAGGATCTGAAAGAAGTCATGGCCCAACTGGGGTTAACGGATATCTATAGAGCATTCCATCCAAACTCAAAAGAATATACCTTCTTCTCAGCACCACATGGCACCTTCTCCAAAATTGACCACATAGTAGGCAACAAAGCAAACCTCCACATTACAAAAGAATTGAAATAACCCCCTGTATCTTATCAGACCACCATGCATTAAAGCTAGAATTCAGCAACAATACAAATGGCAGGAAACCTGCAAACTTTTGGAAAATGAATAACACCCAATTGCACCATTCCTGGGTTGAGGAAGAAATAAAAAAACAAATTAAAGACTTCCTAGATTCTAATGAAAATGCAGACACAACATACCCAAACTTATGGGACACTCTGAAAGCAGTCCTAAGAGGGAAGTTCATAGCACTAAGTGCCCACATGAAGAAACTAGAAAAAAGTCACATTAGAGAACTGACAGAACAACTGAAAACACTAGAGCAAAAAGAAGCAAACTCACCAAGGAGGAGTAGACGCCAGGAGATAATCAACCTGAGAGCTGAAATCAATAAAGTAGAAACTAGGAAAACATTACAAAGAATCAATGAAACAAAGAGTTGGTTCTTTGAGAAGATCAACAAGATAGACAAACCTCTAGCCAAACTAACCAAAAGGCAGAGAGAGAGCACACTAATTAACAAAATCAGAAACGAAAAGGGGGATATAACAACGGACACTGTGGAAATCCAGAGAATCTTTAGGTCATATTTTGAAAATCTGTACTCCACAAAATTCGAAAATCTAATGGAAATGGACAGTTTCCTGGATAAATATCACTTACCAAAATTAAATCAAGATCAGATAAACAATTTAAATCGACCCATAACCCCTAATGAAATAGAAGCAGTCATCAAAAGCCTCCCAACCAAAAAAAGCCCAGGACCAGATGGCTTCACTGCAGAATTCTACCAGAAATTCAAACAAGAGCTGATACCAATACTCCTCAAACTGTTCCGCACAATAGAAGCAGATGGGATATTGCCAAACTCCTTCTATGAGGCTACAATCACTTTGATACCCAAGCCACACAAAGATAAGAATAAGAAAGAGAACTACAGACCAATATCTCTCATGAACATTGATGCTAAAATACTCAATAAAATATTGGCTAATCGAATCCAAGAACATATCAGAAAAATCATCCACCACGATCAAGTGGGCTTCATCCCAGGGATGCAAGGATGGTTCAATATACGAAAAACCATCAATGTAATCCACCATATAAACAAACTGAAAAAGAAAAACCACATGATCATCTCACTAGATGCTGAAAAGGCCTTTGACAAAATCCAACATCCCTTCATGACAAAGATCTTGGAGAGAACAGGAATAACAGGAACATATCTAAACATGATAAATGCGATATACACCAAACCAATAGCCAACATCAAACTAAATGGAGAGAAACTCAAAGCATTTCCTCTAAAATCAGGAACAAGACAAGGATGTCCACTCTCTCCATATCTCTTCAATATTGTTCTTGAAGTTCTAGCTAGAGCAATAAGACAAGATCAGGATATCAAAGGGATACAAATTGGAAAGGACGAAGTCAAACTTTCACTATTTGCAGATGACATGATAGTCTACATAAGTGACCCGAAAAACTCTACCAGGAAACTCCTACAGCTGATAAACACCTTCAGCAAGGTAGCAGGATACAAAATTAACTTAAATAAATCTGTAGCCCTACTGTATACAGATGATAAACTCAATGAGAAAGAAATCATGGAAACATCACCTTTCACAATATCCACAAGCAACATTAAATATCTGGGGGTAACACTAACCAAAAAAGTGAAAGACCTGTACAATAAGAACTTTGAGACTTTAAAGAAAGAAATTAAAGAAGATACCAGAAAGTGGAAAGATCTCCCATGCTCTTGGATAGGCAGAATTAACATAGTAAAAATGGCAATTCTACCAAAAGCAATCTACAGATTTAATGCAATCCCCATCAAAATCCCAACACAGTTTTTCACAGACATTGAAAGAACAATACTCAACTTTATATGGAAAAATAAAAAACCTAGGATAGCCAAAACAACTCTTTACAATAAAAGATCCTCTGGAGGCATCACCATCCCTGACTTCAAGGTCTACTATAGAGCCATAGTTCTGAAAACAGCTTGGTATTGGCACAAGAATAGACAGATAGACCAATGGAATCGAATTGAAGACCCTGATATTAACCCACGCACCTACGAACACCTTATTTTTGACAAAGGTGCTAAATCCATACAATGGAAAAAAGATAGCATCTTCAACAAATGGTGCTGGCACAATTGGATTCGAACATGCAGAAAATTGCAGATAGATCCATACTTGTCACCATGCACGAAACTTAAGTGCAAATGGATCAAAGATCTCTCCATAAACCCAGCCACACTGAATCTTTTAGAAGAGAAAGTGGGAACAACCCTTGAACAAATTGGCACAGGAGAACGATTCCTGAACATCACGCCAGAAGCACAGACACTGAGGTCTGCAATTAATAAATGGGACCTCTTGAAACTGAGAAGCTTCTGTAAGGCAAAGGACACAGTCAGTAAGACAAAACGACCACCCACAGAATGGGAAAAAATCTTCACCAGCCCCACATCTGACAGAGGACTGATTTCCAAAATATACAAGGAGCTCAAGAAGCTAGCCACCAAAACACCATACAATGAAATTAAAAAGTGGGGTGCAGAACTAAACAGAGATTTTTCAACAGAGGAATCTGAAATGGCTCAAAGACACTTAAGAAAGTGCTCAAAATCCTTGGCCATCAGAGAAATGCAACTCAAAACAACTCTGAGATACCACCTCACACCTGTCAGAATGGCTAAAATCAAAAATACCAATGACAACCTATGCTGGAGAGGTTGTGGAGAAGAAGGAACACTCCTCCATTGCTGGTGGGAGTGTGAACTTGTAAGACCACTTTGGAAATCAGTATGGCGGTTGCTCAGAAAAATGGGAATCAATCTACCTCAAGATCCAGCCATTCCTCTCTTGGGTATATACCCAAATACTGCTTGTCCATACAACAAGGACATATGTTCAACCATGTTCATAGCAGCATTGTTTGTAATAGCCAGAACCTGGAAACAACCTAGATGCCCCTCAACTGAAGAATGGAAAGAGAAAATGTGGTACATTTATACAATGGAGTACTACTCAGCAGAAAAAAGCAATGGAATCTTGAAATTCGCAGGCAAATGGATGGAACTAGAAGAAACCATCCTGAGTGAGGTAACCCAATCACAAAAAGACAAACATGGTATGTACTCACTCATATATGATTTTTAGACATAGAGCAAAGGTTTACCAGCCTATAATCCTCTACCCCAAGGAAACTAGAAATCATGAATGACTCTAAGGGATAAATGGACCCCAGGAATGGGAAATGGCATGAACTCCCGAGCTAATTGAGAGCATGAGGGTAGGGAAGTGGGTGCTGCCACAATAAGAGCACAAGATGAAGAGTAGAGGAGAAGAAATGGAGGAGCAGATATATTGAGTTGGGGGAAGAATAGAGGAGAGAGAGCAGGATGAGAGATACCATATCAGAGGGAGTCACTATAGGTCCGAGAAGAGATCTGGAACTAGGAAGATCTCCAGAGACCTATAAGGATGACACGATCTGACAGTCTGGGCAGTGGAGGAGAAGTTGGCCTAGAAACCCTTCCCCTAGAATGAGATTGATGAATACTCTCTATGCTATTCTAGAGTCCTCATCCAGTGGCTGATGAGAGCAGAGACAGACATCCACAGAAATACACTGAGCTGAAATCTGGAACTCAGTTGAAGAGAGGGAGGAATGAAGAACGAAGGGGTCTGTACCTGGTTGGAGAAACCCACAGAAACAGTTGGCCTGAAAAAGGGAAAGCATATCGACCCCAGATGCTCTTTGGGAGGACAGTACAGGACTAATCCAGCCCCCTGATCATGGATGCCAATGGGGAGGCCCCTGCACTCCTTGGAGCCTCTGGAGATGGACTGGCATTTTGCCCTGGTGGGTGGGAGGGACTTCGAGAGCCCATCCCACTTGAAGGGATTCGCTCTGTCTCTGAACACATGGGGAGGGGCCTAGGCCCAGCACAGGAAGATTTGGTGGACTTGGTGGAGCCCTGGTTGGGGTCCCTACCCTGCCTGGGGAGTGGCGGGTGGATGGGGTGGGGGGTAGGTTGGAGGTGGGGGAGAAGGAATGGGGGTGGGGGGAGGGAGAGGGAGAGGGAAAGTACATGTGAAAATATTAATAATTTAATAAAAAAAATTTGAAAAAAAAAAAAAAGAAAGAAACAAGCCTACCTATCAACTGAGCTTTTATAACTAATGGCAAGTCTCCTTGTCATTATTAAGGAGCCAGCGGTCCCAATGAAACAATCAGACTCTAGTGCTTTGATATTAAACATGAACATGGAGAATTCAAAGTTTGCCCATTGAGTTCTCAGACTTGCTTTGGACCACCTTTTCCGCATTATATTTACTTTTCTCTTTTTTGGAATGGTAATGTATATCTTGTTCAAATTTATGTTAGAAGTATTATGATAGGCTCTTGTATTTTCATTTTACAGGATATTACATTTAAGGGATTTCCATGAATTCCTGCTAAAGAAGCAAGTAGTCTGACTTTAGATCTCCTTTTCTTTGCTTGCTCTCAATCCAAACCTCACAGTCTCATCCCACACCCTGTATAAACACCGACTAAGGTCTTTCCTTAATATATGACACCATGCCCAATGGATCACAAAAATCTTCTCCTCTAAAGTTCTTCCCCTCAATTCATCCCATTCTCCTAGCCTCCAACCCCACCAAGAATCCCACCAGCTGAGTATGTCAGGGAAACAGGTAAACTAAATGAAGACTTTTACCACTCCTTCCTCTCTGACAAACCTATTTCCTCATTCTCATCCCTAGCAATAGAAAAGAAAACCTGCAGCAGTTATTTTCCCCTACATGCCCATATCTCCTGTGGATTGCATGGACCTTCTCCTCCTAAATTTCTTTCCAAACTCCTCACTTTATTCAATCCTCCTATTCCTCTGGGCATGCCTGCTAACCCATAAACCACTCATAACAGGGAAGCATGTAGGGTAACTACAGAGCTTCATCTCTCCTGTTTCTCCAGTCCTCATTCCCCAATAATCAGCCCCAGATCTTTAGCAGAACACATGGTGTGGTCTCTCTTTGCTCTCTGACCAATTCTCAATGGATCACAAAATCTTCTCCCAATTCCAGGTACCCGGATACTAGAGTAAAACGACATTAAGTTACGGTGAGGGTGATATGTCTCTGGTGGAGGCAGGCAACCTTAACATAGTAGCACACGAATATTGCAATATAGCTAATACATATGAAAAAGATATAACTGCATGTAAAATGATGACAGTGATTTTTCAAGAGAAAGCCTTTAAATCATTTAAAGAAATGCAAAAAAAAAAAAACACAAAAACAGACGGGCAGTGGGGGCGCACACCTTTAATCCCAGCACTCGGGAGGCAGAAGTAGGCAGACCTCTGTGAGTTCAAGACCAGCCTCGTCTACAATAGCTATTTCTGGACAGTCTCCAAAGCCACAGAGGAACCCTGTCTGGAAACCCACCAAAAAAACTAAAACAAAAGAAATGCAAGAAAACACAAACAAACAGGGTAGAGACACAAACAAAACTGTTCAAGGAAGTAGAACTATAAAGAAAACTCAATTTGAGGGAGTTATGGAAATGAAAAAAATCTGAAATCAAACTGGAACAATAGAAGTAACCTTGACCAACAGAATACAAAAGACGTAAGAGGGACTATTTGGCATTGATGATACAATAGAAGAAATGAATCAATCAAAGAAAATATTCAATCTAAAACTGAGACAAAACATCCAGGAAATCTGGGACACTGTGAAAAGACAAAATCTAAGAATAATAGGAATAAAGCAAGAAGTATCCCAGCTCAAAATCCCAGAAAATATGTTCAACAAAATCAGGCAGAAAAATTTCTAACCTAAATAAGGAGATGCCCATAAAGGTACAAAAAGTGTATAGAACACAAAATAGATTTTTGTTCTGAAAAGAAAATCCTCCTGGCGGACAATAACCAAAATATTCAAAATACAGAACACAGAAAGTGTATTAAAAAATCTTCAAGGGTAAATGTTCAGGTAGCAGATATAGGCAAATCCTTACATTTCCTCCTGACTTCTCAGTGAAGATGCTAAAACCTAGAAAAGCTTGGAAAGAAGTGCTGTAGATTCTGAGAGACATAGATTCCAGCCCAGATTATTATCTCCTGAAAACTTCTTAATCATCATGGGTGGAGAACATAATATTTTCCATGATAAAGCTTAATTTAAAAAATATCAATCTACAAATACAGGCCTACAGAAACATTAGAAGAAAAATTACAACCCAGGGAGCATAAATATAACAAGGCAAACACATAGGTAATAAATCATCTCAGAACAACAATTTCAAAAGAAAGGAAACACACACACACCACCACCACCACCACCAAAAACAGCAATTAACAATTTAACAGGAATCTACAGTCATTGCTCATTGATATCTCTTATAATATCAGTGGTATCAGTTCCCCACCAGATAGATATAGACTAACATAAGAGATGTCAATACAGGATCCATGTTTTAGCTGCATCCATGAGAAACACCCTAATATCAAGGACAGACTTTCTAGAATTAAATGAAAAGGAATGCAGCCTAGGTATGCAACACAATGAAAGCTATGCTGAGAGGCAAGTTCATAGCACTAAATGCCTGTATAAAATAGCTGGAGATATCTCATACTAAAAACTTCACAGTACACTTCTCAGAGTAAAGATTTAGGAGAAGATATTTTTTAAATGACTTAAGAAGCAAGCAGGAATAGCCATTTTAATATCTAACAAAAGATTTCAAACCAAAAATATCAAAAGAAGTAAAAAAGGATACTACTTCCTCATCAAAGGAAAAATATAGCAGTAAAACAGTTCACTTTTTAACATGTGTAACTTAAAAACAAGAAGCACTCAAGTTTGTAAAAGAAAGACAAATACAGCTTAAATCATTTGCTGGTCTCAAACATTGATAATGGGAGACTTCAATACCCCACCCTCACAGGTTCACAGGTCATTCTGAAAAACTTAAACAGAGAAGTACTGGAACTACAGATGTTATAACCAAACAGCTCAAACAGATAATTACAGAACAGTTCAATAAAACACAAAGGAACACACATTCTTCTGAACACTGCATGTAACTTTCTCTAAAATGCCCACATACTCCGACATAATACAATTCTCAACAGATACCAGAAATTGAAAAAATTATCTGTATCCTATTATATCTTAAAGGAATAAATCTTCATATTAATAACATCACAAAGCTTACAAAAACATGGGAAGTAAACAACTCTGAAAAATGGATCAAACTGAAAAAAAATAAGGACTTTATAGAATTCAATGAAAATTGATATATACCATACAAATACTTATGGGACACAATGAAAGCTATGCTAAGAAGAAAGTTTATAGCACTAAGTACCTACATAAAATAATTGACGAGATCACATACTAGCAACTTACATCACAAATGAAAGCTCTCGAACACAAAGAGTAATCATATCCAAGGAGATTAGATGGCAAGAAATAATCAAACTCAGGACTAAAATCTATACAACAGAAAAACAATGCAAAGAATCAATGAAACATATATTTGGTTCTATGAAAATCAATTAGATCAGCAAAACATTACCCAAATTAATTAAAAATAAGGTAAAAATTTACAAAATTAACAAATTCAGAAATGGAAGGAGGCATAGCAACAGATACTGAGTAAATCCAGAGACTAAGTGCTTTGTCTCTCACTGTCCATGTTACTGGAGAAGCATCGGCTACATGATATATGCAGGCATCATGAAGTATACCATCTCACTAGGGGTAGCCTAAGCAGCGGAAATCTTAAAGCCCACTCACACAGGGACATAATCCCTCACCACGGCCATAACCACTCTAAAAAAAGCCACACCCTCTAGTAGTGCCACTCCTGTCAAGGATCGTTTTTTTTCAAACCAACACATTCTACTGCCTGGCCACCAATGGCTTGAAGCCATGTCATAATGCAAAAATGCTTTCTGTACAATTTCAAAACTCCCCATAGTCTACCAGTATCAACAATGTTTAGAAGTTCAAAGTCTCTTCTGACATTCATGCATTTTCTCAATAGTATCTCTTACAAAATTAAAATTAGAAAAAGAATTCACAAATTCCCAATTTATAACAGCACAGGATATTAATTACCATCCCAAAACATAGGGAAGGGAGCATAATGAGGAAATATGGAACCAAATTAAAACCCAAACTCTGCATTTCCATGCCAGAAGTCAAAACACTCTACAGATCTGCAACTCATTTTAGTACTTTTAACTGCAGCATACTTCTCTATTTAGGGCTGATTCTACTCCTGTGTGCAGTTTTCCTAAGCAGGTATTCTACAACTTAGCTTTTCAAGGCAATCCAGGCTTCAACTTCACAACTTCATGCAATGGCCTCTGTTGGCCTATATTCAGGGACACTCGATACATGCCTGACCTCAGAGGCTTTCCATAGTCTTTGGAATGAATTCCATACCCCTTTTTCTTCTACCTTTAACTGCAGAATCACATAGTTGCAGCTGCCAAGTTCTGTGGTTCACCAGAGCTAGAAAATGACCCCCCATTTTTCAATTACATGTTTACCAGTTTTCTGTTTTTCATTGACTAAGCCTAGGTGTCCACAAAATGGATCTCTAGACCTGGCTGGCCGCAAACCCAGATATCTGGCAGCCTCTGTCTTTCAAATACTGGGACTAAAGATGAGAACTACAACTCCTGGCTCAATTTTTTTCTTTCTTTCATTTTCACAAGTTGGAAACTTAGGTGGGTGGGATCTGTACACAACTGTGGAAGTTTTCCTATTGTTTCTAGCTTCATTTCATTGTGCCCTGCATGCAGTGTGGGTTTTCTTCAAATTAATGTCTTACATTCAGTTGCAGTCAGCAATCATAAACAACGGTAATACCCTTAATGATTTTGGGAGTGTCTGGGGTTTCCCAAGATAACAATTCATAGGGGGAAAAAACACATCATTTGAAATAGTAGATTCATTTTAAATTGGTATGGTTTTATAGAGGAATGATATCTAGGGAATTTTGTTGGTGAAGGTATGTCATTCTTGATGAAACTGTGCTCCTAGGGGCAACTTCTCAGATTTCAAAAGCCCATGTCAGGTCCAGCTCTCTTTCTGTGCTAGTGAAACTGTTTGTAACTCTAAATTACCTCTCAAATATCATCATTGAGACACTTACTTCCATGTTTTCCACCATGATGATCATGGATTGAACCTCTGATACTATAAGCAAGACCCCAGCTAAATGTTTTGTTTCGTAAGAGTTGCCTTGGTCATGTGTATCTTCAAAGCAATTGAAAAGTGACCAAGATCCCCACCATTTAAGTTGTCTGTTTACTTGCCTGTGAATGTTGAGCTTTTTGTTTGGTAACTTTTTCTTTATGTTTGGTAGGCTATGCTGTTCTTACAAAAATGCATATCTCTATTTCTAATGGATCCTTTTTATATACTCACATAAAATGTAGCAAAAACCTTTAATTTTGAATTCCTCCACTTGAATACTATTGTTTTTCATTTCTGTTATCTCACATTTGTTTAATATATTCCCATATTTTTTCATTTTCTTTTAATCACTACTGTACTTACATTTCTCTTAAAGATGCTTTAGTTCTTAACTTCTCAACTTTTATTTTTCAAATGTGGCAGCACTTTCTAACATAGCAAAGGCATGTCATAGAATGTCTTTAGAACATAGCAAAGTAATGTTCTAACATAGCAAAGTTAGCCATATAGGATTAAAGGGTGTTAAAGTATTGGGTGAGGTATGTGCTCACTTTTTGTATTTGTTTAAAAATTCTTAAAATTTATATTATCAAAATATGTAAACTTCACCGGAAATTAACTATTATATTTTACATACAATAATTTTTATTTATTGATAACTTAAATACTCCTGGATAAACTATAACTCGAGAAGGTGATGCTCTGGGAAATCAGAAAGAAAAGAGAAACCAGTCCCTGAGGTTTTGTCCCCTTTTCTGCAGCCTCCATGATGTACTTTATGAGGATCTGCTCCTTCTTTGTCACAATTATTTTTAAGACACATCCCTACACTATTCTGCGGCATGGATTCAGAAACATAGAATTCGCATAAAACGTTTCCTGGTCATTACCGACTGTAAAAACCCACATTAAAACCAAAGACTTACCGCAGTCAGCCGACCCCTGGGAAGGATCCGCTACAGGAAGTGCGTCACAATCCCTGTCTGTGGACGGACCAGGCTGCCTAGGAAACCAAAGGAACCAAAGGTTCTCTTTGTTGGCGATTTCCTTCAGAGCAGCAAACACATCCGCACTTGAAGGCTGCAGCAGAATAGCTTTGAGCATTGGTTTAATTGTTTAAATGAAAGCTTCTCTGTATTTGCGATTTTACCCAATCAGCAAACACAGTCGCTTCCACTTTGGGAGAGAGTAGCTTTGAGCACGGAATCTCATTTTTTAAATGATCTCTCTTTAGTTGCGATTTCCCCTGAGTACCAAACACAGTCGCTCTTCCAGTTTGCAGAAGAGTGACTTGAGCGCTGGATTTCTTCACTTAAATGAAGGTTTCTCTTTGCGATTTCTCGCGAGCAGCAAACACAGGTCTCAGGAGAGTGGCATTAAGTGCATTTCTTCTTACATTTGAAATCCTCAAGGATTTCATTGTTTAAGTTTAAATCGTTTAAATCATGAACTTGTGATCATACATACTTGACAAGACATATCTTTTTCTGTTGAGCTTTTTTTTTTCTGCAGACTTGTCTATAAATAAATCCTTTTAAATGAAATTTCTGCATTGAATTTTCAGAGAGTTTGAGATTTTAAAAAATACTTTAGATTTGAATTCTTCTATACAATTGTTGCTCTCTAACACACCTTTTTCTTTTTACTCTACCATTGTTTTTTTTTTTTTTTTCTACAAAACAGGAAAGTCAGAGACAAAGTTTTATAGGAGGGGTTTGTTTCATTGCCGCAGAATTCACTGTCAAGTGTCATTGCACATAATACATCTTAAATTGTATGCCATGAAAATTGTGTGTGTGTGTGTGTGTGTGTGTGTGTGTGTGTGTGTGTGTGTGTGTGATTTCATTTATTTTGAGCATTTGTGTCTGATTTTTTAAAATTATTCAGTACTATTGTTAAAGCAGGAAGTAAAGTTGATCATTATGATAAGAAATCATATATATTATTTTTGTGGGGGAGACTGTGAAGATATCAGATTACATCATATTACATCATATGTTGTTAAGAAATTATTTTTAGTCAAGAAGCCTGTGAAGGAGCAGTGAATGGAAAATTATTAAACAGTGAGGGATACTATGGGTCCCGAAGAGTCAGCGTGATAAGATATCACTTAGAAAATGGAGAGGGTTGAGAAACATACTCAAAGGTTCAGGGCAGTAAATTCTTCCTCACTTAAAAATGGTTATTACTAAAATAAAATTTTATATGGGAGAATACAGTTATTATGAAAATGATTCTAAATTCCAAATGAAATTTGTTTATGGAAAGACAGAGTGACAATTTTAACATTATTCCTTTTGTTGAACATAGATTCTTTTCTCATAAAATATCCTGATTATAAGTTTACCCTCCATCTACTACTCCCAGTCTCTCCCCGCTCCTCCCTTCCAGACCAGTTTTTGTTATGGAGAAGTGTCGTGCCAAGGTTAAATTAATGGCCAGACCTAAGAGTCAGGATTTGGGGAACCAGGTGCAAGAAATCATGTCCATGTCCTCATAACCAGGCTGAGAGCTAAATTGCCTTATTTATATTCCATAACTTATCTTCATGTTTTCTATAAGTTATAACATTTTTGTAGACAAGATTTATAATTTTTCCATTTCTGTGATGTGTTTCAGTAAATTGATTTTGACAAATCTATTATGTTTTTCTTTCTTTCTGCCATCGAGAATTTGGACCTAGAGTCAAGACATGTATGACCTGGTTCAGATAACATATTTCTATACTTATGTGTCACTGTCACCAGAGATCAAATTGCTTCTCTTATATAAGTAGACATATTACAGATCTCTGGCCTTTTGTATTCTTTGCTCCACTTTTGGAAACCACTGTTTAGTCTCTAGCATCCTCTGTGATAGAGGCATTGAAACCTTTCATACTGCTCAAGAACAGTCCCCACTGAAATTGAATGTTAATTAGTGATTAAGGTCTGCCTTATAAAAAACTGTCTTGTGACATGAATAATGGATAAGCAGTTAAACATACTTGCTGTTTGTCTTGAAGACCCGCGTTCAATTCTCAGCCCCCGCATATCAGCTTGCAAACATCTGTGTCTCTAGGCCCAGAACATCTGATGTAGTCTTCTAGTCTCTTCAGACACTGCACCCATATGCAACACAGACAGATATTCAGACAAAAGCTAATACACAAACATATAAAATAAAAATAAGAACCTAAAAATTACCTTTCATTGTAATTGGGAAATTGGGTCTACTTGGAAAACTGGCTGCCAAAATAATTGATGCTGATTTGGGAATTTGTTGTCATTCCACATATTCCAGTATTGTAGAAAGTCGCAAATATGTCTATTATGTTTGTAGTATAGTGGTTTATGACACAGAAGCACACACACATGTAAGTGTGTATGTTTATATGTATATATGTATGTATGTATATGTATGCATGCCTCTATAACCCTGCTATATTGGTCTCTCAATTTTGCCTGAGAATATTAAACCTTCTGTCACTGGAAGCAACAATGACTTTCCTTGAAGATGATGCCAAGTAATTCAGTGTTGATGGTCCTAAGTATATTGCTTGACCACCCATTTTTTTCTAGAACACAGGATGGATTATGCTCTTGTTTTGCTTTACTTTTAATTCTTTTTTAATTAAGAACAATCTTATTTTACATACCAATAGAAGTTCTCTCTTTCTCACTTCCTCTTATGGCCCCAACAACCCCTATTCTAAGTCCCATTCACTACCTGGGGAGGGTGAGGTCTCTCATGTGGGATCATCAAACTCTGTCACTTCATTTGGAGCAGGGCCTAGGTGCTCCCCCATGTATCTAGGTTAAAAGAGTATCCCTCCATATGGAATGGGCTCACAAAATGCGTGCACTAGGGATAAATACTGGTTCCACTGGCAGATGCCCCATAGACTGCCCAATCACCCCAACTAACACCCACATACAGGGAGCATGGTTCGGTCCTCTGCTGGTTCCCCAGCTGTCTGACTAGGGGTCCTTGAGCATCTACTAACTCAGGAAATTATTTCTGTGGGTCTCTCCAGAATAGTCTTGATCCCTATGCTCATCACTCTTCCCTCTCTACAACTGGATTCCAGGATGTTTGGTCAGTTTTTCATTATGGGTGTCTGTTTCTGCTTCCATCAGAAAATGGATGAAGGCTCTAGGATGGCATTTAAGGTAGTTTACAATCTCATTATGGAGGAAGGACATTTAAGGTAGCCTCTCCACTGTTGCTTAGATTCTTATTTGGGGTCACCCTTGTGGATGCCTGTATATTTCCCTGGTGCCAGATTTCACTTTAAATCTACAATGGCTCCCTCCATTAAGTTATCTCTTTTCTTGCTCTCCTTCTTTATTATTCCCTTGCCTCCATCTTTCTGATCCCTCATGTTCCCATCCTCTCTCCCCTTCATCCTACCTCCTTCCCCTGCCCCCTGTGCTCCCAATTTGCTCAGGAACTCTTGTCTCTTTCCCATTCTCCGGGGAACCATATATATCTCTGTTATGGTCATGCTTGCTTCTTAGCTTCTCTGAGGTTGTGGGTTATGGGATGGTTATACTTTGTTCTATATATAACATCCACTTATGAGTAAGTACATACCATGGTTTAATTTTTGGGTCTGGGTTACCTACTCTGTATGGTTTCTTCTAATTCTATCCATTTGCCTGAGAATTTCAAGATTTCAAGATTTTTTTTTTTCAGTGAGTAGGACTCCATTGTATAAATGTACCATAATTTCTTTATCTAGCAATGAACAGTTTTTCCTATATTAACTATATTATTGCTTTTCTAGATAAGCATAGGCTAATGGTAAACAAAAGAAACCATATAGAGAAAAGAGGAACCTCATCTTTTCTCATGAATGCAAGAGCTCTGGAATTGTTACTAAGTGTGATGCTAATAACTGTAATTCATTAGGGATTGTGTTGAGTATTATTTTGGGGAAGACAAACTTGAGGAAGTAACTGGTCTATCCTCCCAATATGGCCATATTGTATGAATTATTTTATAGTTTTCATGATTGGTTTATCTCTGATAATTGGCTTATTTAGAACATGTGGCTGTGTCTGGTTTGTTTCAATATAGCCGAGAAGTAATCACTGTACAAACAACCACTAAGCTTACAAAAATATGGAATTTTTAAGTAATAAAAAGCCATCTTGAGTGCCCACAGTAAGTTATTTCTAGATCGAAAGCAAAGACCTAAATTTCTGGCAGGTGCTGGAGTCACTTTCTCCATGAAAAATTTCCTGTCATTACAGCAAACCTAAACATAATTATTTCGATTTAACTTAAAACACGCAGATAGTCTAACCATTGATAAGTGTACTTCTCATCATACAGCAAAGAATCCTGTTTTACAGTATAATGAAGTTATTATATAGAAGTTATAATATATAAAAGTTATATTTTTGGTCAAAATGAAGAGTACAAATGATTAGTCCCAAGCAATATCTCTAGATTTTGGCACCTACATGTAAGACTCAGGGAACATCATGGAAGAGGAGGCAGAAAAATTTTAAGAGGGAAAGTACAGTACCACATCCTGAAAGATTTCCTGATTTTTATACATGAAGGGGAAGACGGCTGCATTAAATATCAACAGTACATTGCTTAAACAAGACCTGTACAGTTACGCTAAAAGGGTGTAACTAATGGGAGAGAGAGCTCTCTCTCTCTCTCTCTCTCTCTCTCTCTCTCTCTCTCTCTCTCTCTCTCTCTCTCTCTCTCTCTCGTTTGAGCCAGCATTGGGAAGCTTCTGGGAATGTATCCCAAGGATTGTCAAGCTTGTTACAGATTCATTGTGTTAGTATGACTCCCAAATAAATTACCAGTTAAAAACCTGTCTCTGATTCCATTTGTATTCAACAAATCCTTTAGAATATATGTGTAAACAACATTGCCTGGTTGCCTTGGTATTATTTAGGTCTCCCATAATGATAAATCCAGTCAATTTTCAGATAGACCTTCTGTGGGGATGTACTAATTTTTGTGATTTTAAAATTTTAAATTAGAAACAAGCTTGTTACATGTCAATCCCAGTTCCCTCTCCCTCCCATCCTCCTCTGCTCCCCCCAGTCCATGCCCTTTCTACTCCTCAGGGAGGTTGAGGACTTCCATGGCTGAATCTTCAAATCTGTTATATCATTTGGAGCAGGTTCTAGGCTCTCCCTGGTGTGTCTATACTGAGAGAATATCCCTCTATGTGTAATGCGCTCTCAAAGTCCATTCATATAAGATGGATAAATACTGATCCACTCCCAGAGACCCCATAGATTGTCCAGGCCTCCGAACTGACTGTATTCCGTGAGTCCTTTGCTAGCTTCCCAGCTATCAGTCTGGTGTCCATGAGCTCCCCCTTGTTCAACTCATCTGTTTCTCTGGGTTTCTGCAGCATGGCATGATCCCTATATTATCCCTCCTCCCTCTCAGAAACTGGGTACCAGGAGTAAGGCTCAGTGTTTAGCTGTGGGTGTCTGGTTCTGCTTCCATCAGCTACTGGAGGAAGGCTCTAGGATGGCCAGTAAGATACAAATCAATCTCATTACCAGGGAAGTGCATTTAAGTTAGCATCTCCACTATTGCTTAGATTGTTAATTGGGGTAGGTGGATGTACTTATTATATACTGTATAAATGCACATATCTATGATTGTGTATATGAATATCCAAATATATTTACAACTCATTAGACAAAAGATGAATTGTTAATTTTTATTATATGAACAAATCAAGCACCAAATTAATTGTTCCATATTTTAAATTTTAGTAACCTTCCACAGCACTTGTGTGAAATTTGGCTGCATTAATTCAATCATGTGTGGCAAAAATATGTTCAAAACAGTAACAAAATCTCTCTTTATGAGCCCAAAGAATGATCTTTACTATGTACATATAGAGTTATAACAAAGATAAGTTCCAATTTTGAGTATTGTCAATGTTCACTTCACATCCTTATTTTTCCCACTTCATTCTGTTATGTTCCCAATATGATTATAGTTATCTGAACACACACACACACACACACACACACACACACACACACTTTTTTTATCTGATTGTGTTCTTGGGGTCACCAAACCAACTCATTTTTGAAAATGTATGCTCATCTTTGACCACAAAATAAAAGTAAAATTTTTCAACAACTTTTGATGATTTTGATCACCAAATATAGGAAAAGAAAAGGCTGGGTATGTAGAAATTCTTTCCCATTGTTTTGTTGCTAACAAACAACCAGTGAGCACAAGATGCATAAAAACTCAATACAAGTTTGCATATGGCATTTAGAAACTGACTACTGGGGTCAGCACTGTTTCTCAGCAACATATTGTTGACCATGTGATCTGTGAGAACAGGGACTTTCAGACTTCCCTCTACACAAAACAAAGCAACTAAGTAACTGTTCCATTAAGATCAATGCGTAGGCAGAACTTAGTGTTCAGCTTGATCCTGCCATACTCCACTCCCAAATTAACTCAGAGGCATATATTAATTATAAACTATTTGTCCTTAGTCTCAGGCTTCAAATTGGCTGGCTCTATGTAATTACTAACACATTGATGTGAATCAATGAATCTCCAGGTGGTTTAGTATGCCAGAGAAAATGAGGGCAACCTATCTTCCTGAAAGTTACATGGAGACTGTCTGGAGACACACACTCTGGGTATTTCTCCCAGAATTCTTCTACTCTGGCTGCATTCACTATGTGTACCCACTGGCTAGATAAAGCCTGGCCACTGGCAAAAATAGCTCTATTCATCAACCAAGAAGGGAAACATATATTCACATAATAAAGAAGGGCATCCACAATCATGTCCTCTTTTCAACTGAAGAAAACATGGAATTTTTAAGTTTCCCAAAGTCCAATTATGTATTGCAAAAGGTAATAAGCAAAAGGCAGTTACAAATAGGTAGTCCATTAACATTTGAGGAATTTAAAGAAAATATTCCATCATCTATCCTATCTTTGTTAGGATATGCAATTATATGCAATTAATGCAATTATATGCAATTAATCTTTTATCGTAACTATGGAAATCCATAACCATAATTATCAGTCTTCAATGCCACCAAAGACTCCATAAAAATTATATATAAACTCTAGAACTGACAGAGACAACTCTCTTCCAAAAAAGTCACCAAAGTTTACTCTGTACTCTTGGGGCATCCCTTTTCAGCCTATATGAACAGAAATGTTTGGCAGACTTTCTGATGTAGAAAAATATGAAGGATCATCCTTTCCCTTGGCAACTTCAGCAGTTACTCTTCTTTGTAACCTGTTTGTCCAGTTTGGACAGCATGGGTTCAAGCAGTCAACGAGAAGTTTCTTGTCCAAATCACTGGTCCTGCCATGTGAAAGGCAAACTCCATAACGAGTTTCTTCGATGAGATGAACATCTTCCCCTCAAACGTGATCTGCCAGGTTCATAAGATGATTATATTTATAGGTAACCAATTCCTATCTCATCAAGTTAATGTGTATAATGAATTTTTAAGGAAAACATTGAGAAATAAAGAAATACTTAGCAATCATTGGAATCTCTTGTAAATGATTAGGAAAAATGAGTAAAAAAAAAAAAAGGAAAAAAAGGTGAACCAGCTACCAAAGAGGATTCCACTAAAAGCTATACATGCAAGGGCATAGATTGTAGCTAACATCGAATGCAGATCACACTGGATCTAGCTCTATAATATCCCTTTTCTGCCATATGGACTGGTTTGACATACTATTCACATAGTTTCACTATATCTATAGAAAGCCATAATAGACACTTTGTTGAAAGATCAACATAGGATACATGCATATGTCACAGGCTGGAATATTTACGTTTATAAAAGATGAAGCAGTATACCTCCTTTCTGGGGGCTGGAAATGGTATGGATGTTTAGATGCTCTATTTACCAGGCTACTTACAAGTAATTCCCAAAATGCTATTCATGTTATTACTTGGGTCAGGATAATTATCAATGAAGAAATTACAAGATTTAATCTAGGAGATTCAGCTCTGTCACTCTGAATGTTTTTCATGAAAATTTTCTCTGTTGCTTAAATAAAGTCATCTAACTGCAGATTTTTACAGTTTGATACGTGGGTGCAAACCAAGTCATCTGTGTCTTTCCAAATCTTGGAGTAGGCAGCCTATAGTTTCTCAGTGAATGAAAAATAAGAGCGAGTTTATAACTACTCTGACAGAATTACATGAGTAGTAGAAACAACACTCCCTTAAACACAGAAATAAAATCTCTAAATACCAAAACAAAAAAAATGATCTTACTACACACTATTCTGAGGAAAAGGTAAGGGGACTTATATATCAGCGTTTCACGTATGCAGTCTTGAAACTCTCGCAATTCATGACATAACAAAGAAACACACACAGACCCTGAATTACCCCAGATAAACCAACACAGACTGGATTGACACACTATTTACATAGATTCACTATAACCATAGAAAGTCATAATAAACATTTTGTTGATATATATATATATGTATGTATGTATGTATGTATGTATGTATGTATGTCACTGCTTGGAATATTTACATGTATAAGAGATTGAACAGTATACTTCCTTTCTAGGGGACTGCAAAGGCTAGGGATGGTTAGATGCTCTATTTACAAGGCTATTTACAAGTAATTCCTAAAATGCTACTAATGTTATTACTTGGGTCATGATAATTATCAATCAGTATATTACAGGATTTAATCTACGAGATTCGGCCTTGTCATTCTGAATGTTTTCCTTGAAAACATTCTTTGTTGCTTAACTAAAGTCATCTAATTACAAACTATTTACAGTTTGATACGTGGGTGCAAACCAAGTCATCTGTGCCTCTCAAAATCTTGGAGTAGGCAGCCTATAGTTGCTCGGTGAATGAAAAAAAAAGAGAGAGAGAGACTTTATAACCCCTGTGACAAAATTATGTGAGTAGCAGAAACGTCACTCCTTTAAACGCAGAAATGAAACCTCTAAGTACAAAAACATAAAAAAATTATCTTACTACACACTATTCTGAAGAAAATGTAAGGAGACTTACATAGCAGTGTTTCACAACTACAACGCTCACGTTTCATGCCATAACAAAGACACACACAAAGACCCTGAATTACAGTCTACTAATAAAATGTACGAAAATGTTCTACTAAAATAAAAATAATATACACCAAGAACCTAACATGCAAACCTTCTCAGCATCCAACTAGATTCTAGAAAGCACTCTTTAAGAGCTGACCTGATGACCCAATGCAATCTGAAAATATATTTAGTGCTTTCACTCTAGCATCCATGCTATTACAGGTTGGTTATTTAGTCATCAGTAGCAAGAATTAAATATTTTCTAATGCCAAATTATGAGTTTAATACTAGTTTTTAATTACATAAACAATTATTAAAAAATTTAACTCCACAATCATAAAAATTTATATTTTTATTCTCCAACACGACAAGCACACAGCATTTTAATGTTTTTGGTCCTGTTTGAACAATACTTCTTTCTCAGTGTACAATGCTTAACTAACTTTGTGAAATATTCTATAGTGAAAAGAAAAAAAATTAGCTCTACTTCTGACTACCTACAACTGTCATGTCATCTAGTTGTCCTTTTCTTTTAAATGCAGAGAAAGTTCTGCTTTAGTATATAACACCATGAAAGGAGACACATTTGAAGTTTAGCTTCCATCCCAACCACACTCCACCCCAGTTTGAGACAAGATTTCATGTCTATTATCCAGACTGGCCTCAACTTACTATGATACCCAGCTTAACTCTGAACTCCTGATCTCCTGCCTCTACTTCCCGAGTGCTGGCTTGGGGGTGTGCACAACCATGTCCAACTTTTCCTCATTTAGTCCAAGTTATAAAGCAGCTTTTCTTAGATTACTTGCCATTAGAGTTTTCTGTCAGGAACAGTTATTCTGCCTTTTGGTAAGTTGATGTATAATGGTAAGTTGATGTCCCAAAAATATAGAAGACACCCTTGAAAGAAATCACTGCAGTTACCAAAATGAAGTTAAGATGACATTCAAGTAGAAGTTGGCACACAACTTTAATTCTAGCTTCAGGAGGTAGAAGCAGGTGGATCTCTGAGTTCCTGGTCAGCCCATTCTACATAGCGAGTTCCAGGTCTGCAGGACTCTGGTATTATCTATACAGTTGTTTACCTAGTTTGTTAAAGCATGAGTCCAAGTGTTTTTGCATTGTGTCAGGTTGGACATTGCTCTAAAATCATTTCTAGAATAAGCTTCCATATCCTTGTTAGGAGTAAGGCACTGAAACTCATCACAACTAGATGGCATAAAGTTAGCAACAATCAAACCAAAAAAATACCTGAACGTTTAATATTCCTTTTAAAAGTGATAGTCCTTAATATACCCATTAGTTTGTCAGATGCTAAAGCTCATGGGTGAAATAATGAGAAAGCTAATTCTATTCATGGTACAACATTCAGCAAAACCAGAAGAGCTCTGCTAGGACAACTGTCATGATGTCTTACTTTAGTCAACCCAGCTATCCCAGGTGATGCCACTATAGACTGCTCCTCTGAGTATACCATTCTTCTAGGTTTTCTTTAGAGAATTAACTGAAATTTGTTACCAACAGCTGATGTTTGAATTGTCATTCACAAGAAATAATACTCAAAAATTGAAACGTGGAATTGGACCAAATCATGTTGAATACAGATTTTTAACTGCTGAGATACTAAACAGACAGACAGTCCTCAAGTGCTCAGAGATCTAGAGAACATGGCATTTAAAATGTTTTGTTAAAAAGTTTTCTATAACAGGCCAGCTGCTGGCCCCACCCCAATTCCTCCTAGAAGACTGATGGGCACTGAAGAAACTTCATCTAGAGTCAGTGACAATGCTAGTCACTGAGAATCTCTGCCCTTCACCTCAACTGCTACACAGTACTCCAAACCATGGAGAAGAGGACAGTGGAATCGACTTTCTCCGTGTTGCTTGGGCCAATGGTAGGAAGCCTTTCTGTAGTCCGTAATCCACAGGTCACACACAATCAGCAAGAAGGCAGGTGTCCTGCAGCCCCCTACTATGGATGGAGGACCTTAGGACTGGCTGCCCATGCAGCCTGCTGGCAAGTCTCTGTTATTCTTTAATCATTAATTCAGGTAAAAATCACATCCTTCTCAAGAATTCTGACGCTTTTGACAACTGGTAGTCTTGCCAGCTTAAAGCAAAACAGATTTAAGGAACAGGTATTTTAGGGTTTATATATGTGAAGATAGGAAAGTGTAAGGTGTATGAAGGTCTGAGAATGTATTACAAAGGTCTGAGGATGGAAAGGTCTAACACAATGGATAAATACAAGTTATGAAGGTATGAGAATGGAAGGTATAAAGGTCTGAAAATGGAAGGTCTAAAATGGTAATGTAAGGTGTATGAATTAAAGCTATGAATGTTTGAGTATAAAAAGGCTTAAGTGATGAGATATTAAAAAGAATGAAATATGTTCTGGATTTCTCTATTTCTCATGCTACTGTACATAGTAAAGTTCTACATTACCACTATACAATCATAACTACAAAGTCAAGATTAAGATGCTTTTCATTGTCCTAAAAATATCTGTCAATTTTAAAATGTTAGTGCTTTAGCCAAGTTGCTTCTAACATGAATATGCTGTTAATGTGTCTAATACTTATGTTTCCACAAACTCTAAGGATTCTTGTAAGTCCCAGGGAGCTGAATTGGATCCAAAAAATAGGTCATATTCACTCCAGTTATTTGATCTTTCCCTGGTCCCAGGACTCCCTTCCCTCATGTTGGGACTCCTCGGGAACCCCTCCCTCATCGTGCAATCTTCCCCTCAAGTGCCAGAATCTAAGAATTTATTTTCTAAACTTATCCTTGTATCTGCTCTGCCAACATCTTGCCAGATCTAAGAGGCACCAGGGAGTTCCATACAGCCTGGACTGCCATGAAACCACCAGATACTCCAGGATGTGGGAGCACCCCAATATTCTCAGGTCCCCCAAAGATGGTGAATGCCACCCAAATCTGCAGGAAGTAGTCTTGAGAATTTGATGCCTTTATTCCTTAATCTGCCATGTCTAACACCCCATCTTTTTAAAATAATAAGTAAAAGTGAGATTGCAAGGTTCAGGCAATCTGCTGGCCTGGCCCTGTTACCTGTCAGAATACACGCAGGCAAAAACTGGTCAGCCAGGGTTCCATGGGAACTAAGTCTGCACCCAGGTGCAAAGGACCCCTTTAAAAGACAGACCCCTGCCATTTACTCTCTCTCTCTCTCTCTCTCTGTCTCTCTCTCTCTCTCTGTCTCTCTCTCTCTCTCTCTCTCTCCTCTCTCTCTTACTCTTCTCTCTGCTTTCTGCTCTGCTCTAGTCTTCTCCAACCTAGGCAAGCTCTCTCTCTCTAAGGCAACCAGACATGGCAGTCAGCCATTAACCCTGTATCTCTTCTCTCTTAGTCTCTCTACACTGCCGGGCCTATAATAAATTGTCTAATATGTCTAATATGTCTTATCTTGTATCTCATCTTCTTGTGCCTCCTCTTTTCTTTCATGACTAATTTACACAATAATCAAACAGTATTGGGGATCTCTGGAGCCGGTACACCAGCAAGTTATCGAGGAGAGTGGGGAAACAGATGCAACTGTGAAAGCTGAGAAAATACATTGGGATTTTGTTGTCACATAAAACCAAGTAATTGAGAGAAGGTAGATTTCCCAATTCTGGGGGCGGGTGGGGGGATTACTTTACTGAAGTTTGCTGCCCATGTTAAGGATCTGCAGGTTTCCCCCTCCAAAACCTAGGCTGGGCCCTCCTGGAAGCAGGTGCCAGTGAGTTTGACTACCTGGAGCCTTCAGCGAGCTGCTACAGAGTCAGTCCCTCCAGCAGCAAGCCTGTGTCCTGGAGCCTCTTGTTCCTGTCCATCAGCATGCCCAGTGGCACTCTGCCACAGCAGCTGGGGTCTCAGCGCCATGGGCGGGTCCTTGCTCATGTCCTCTAGCTGGAGGTCAGGGAAGTGGCTGCTCAGCCCCTGCCTGGGAAGCATTGTCAGATGGTTGTAGGGCAACAGCAGCCACAGCAGCGACAACCGGGGGCTCAGCAACTCTGCTCTGCTCCCCTCTAGCTCGGGATCCAGAGCCTAGGCCCACAGGCTGAGGAGGGAGCAGCTGAGTCCATGTCTCCCATAGTGGAGGCTTCACTCATCTGTCTGGATTCCCAGGCAGCTGCCAGCAGATACCAGGGCACCTCCCTGAACAGGAAGTGAGCTCTGTGTAGGAAGTGACTGGGCTAGGGGCCTTTAGGGCTGCTCACTCACCCTTTCTCTAAGAGTTAAGGGACATGTGGACTTTTATCATTTTATGGACTGAAAATGTGTTGAAACATTCTGTAAGACACCGAATGTAGCTGAGATCTTGACACATGATTAATTCATGTGTGAGATGGAGTATGTGGGAGAGCCCTTGTGCCTGTCATTTTCCACTGCATGTAGCAGGATCACAGACAGCCTTCCCACAGATCAGGGCAGGATAAAGCAACGTTAAGATGAATCTTGACAGGGAACTGACAAAATAGCGTTGGTTATGGGACACAGGAAAAGTGGAGGGTTTCCAAGCATTTCGGGAAGTGTTATTCCTTAAAACAAAAATCATAGCTGTGTAGAATGGTTATTCAGCAATAGACATACATTTCATGTATGAACTGCTGACTGTTATTTCTCGAATAAGCATGAAAATCTGACAAATTATTTGGTCTACCTATCTCAGGAAGTAACAAGAAGCAATTGTCAGATATTTGTGTTTGCTTTCCATGCAGCTGAAATTATTATGAAGTCAATACCATGCTACTGAAAACTGCTACTCAGATCGTCCAGAAGTAGCAGTAAATTGTAGTGTTACTGGATTGAGATTCTTGCTATATATCCTTTCCAGCATAAACACTAAGCAGCTCTTCTGCTTCTCATAGGGTCGAAATCCCAGACCAGCAGTGTTTCATGAAAGTTCAAAGTAAGGAACAAAAGTTCAAAGGGTTTTCTTAAAATGAGGGTGAGCAATCTGCTGCTGACTTGATAAGTAAATTGATTATTTGTCAAATGCAAGATAAACAGAAAACTTGATACATATTAAAAATTAAAGGCTATGTGTATAAAATATGCATACTATAAATAAACATTATGTTACTGCTTACTCTTAAAAGTATGTGTGATGTTGTAAATACTAAATGGTAATGTGGCTTGCATGTGAAATTACCCCCATGGTGTCATAAGTTTAAACATTTGTTCTCCAAATAGTGGTGGTTTGTGATCCTTTAGGATTTGAACCCTTGATTGAGGAAGTGAGTCATTGGGGAATGACTTCAGTTTTTATAACTGAGCCCAAACTTGTGTTCCCTAACAGACCCCAAACTGCATACTCAATGTGACCATCCTGACCCCTGTTCTTGATGCCCTGTCTTCTCTTACTACTACTATTGTGATTTTTATTGTGACATTGACATGAACCCCAAAAAGTATAAGTAGTACATATATCACATGATTATATGCTCAAACATTTGTTTGATGTCTCTGGGTTCACTGGTAGGATTTGGAGCCTTCCTACAATTCACTTTGAAAACCACAGATGTTTCCAAATTGTTTACCTGAACTAAGGGTACAAATTCTCAGCATCCACCCCAGTTATCAAAGCTGAAATAAATAAAGAATGTTTCCAAGACCAAAAAAAAAAAAGAATGGGGGTGAGGCTTTATTTTTAAGTATACATGTGCTAGTCCATCTGAACATGCCAATTCAGGAAGGATTTTACCAAAAAAAAAATGAGGGGGGAAAAGATAAGAACATTTGCCATAACAGCATAAATGTATCCCCTGTTTCATGTATAAAGTGCACACTTGCTTCATGTTTACATGGATGCTTATGCAAGCATGGAACTCCTCATCTTCTGCATCTCCCTCCCAAATGATGGTTTGGAGGTATGCACCATCATATCTAAATTTTCTCGTTTCCTCCAAATGATAAAGGAAATTTTCTTAACTTACTTGTCATCCTGATTTTTGTGTAAGAACAATTAATTTTTCTGTTGTTTGGCAAATTGATATATCTGGACTGCCACCTCCCATAAATGTAAAAGCCTTGATTACAAGAGATCAATTCAGTTAACCATATGAAGATAAGATGACCATCGAAGAATGTGGTGGTGTTCACATTTAAGGACAGCAATAAGAGACAGAGGCAGGTTGATCTCTGTCTTCCTGGTCAGCTCATTCTTCGTACAGAGTTCCAGGCTTGAAATCTCAGGTATTATCTATACAGTTTCTATTAGATAATATGTTGAAGCATACTTCCTAGAGATTTGCATTGTGTCAGGTTGTAGGTGGCTCTAAAACCACTTCTAGAATAAGTTTATCTACCCATGCTAGGGTTAAGTAACTATACCACATCACCTCTAGATTGCATTATCTTAGTACAGTCACAACAAACATGAGCTGAAGTTTAAATATTCCATTTTAAATGAGAGTCCTTATCATACCAGTTAATTGTCCATAGGATCAGCCCAGATGTGACACAAGTAGAAGAATCAATCAGTTTCTAGCAGTGATTTCATCCACCCAGAACAAAACTGGTAGTAAAACTGTCATGTTGTCTTACTTTCCTCAAACCAGCTGACCCATGGGGCACCAATCCTTGCTGATTATGACTGCTCCTGTAAGTGTACCATTCTCCTATATTTTCCTTAAAGACTTAAGTAAAATTTGTGACCAACCAGCTTAATTTTGAACAGAATACATTAAACCAACTGAGTTCTATTCCTGCTTGCGTCACAAAGTGACACTGTGGCTTAAATTATACAAAGGAAAATACAGGACAGAAACAAAAATGCAACACAGTATACCTCCAAAACAAAAACTTTTAATATATATCTGGAAACAACATTGCCTAATTGACTTGGACTCATTCAGGTCTGTCATGCTGAAAAGGCAGTCAATTGTCAGATAGGCCTTTTGTGTGGATGGACATATACATTGTGTAAATGAGCATATCTAGAACTGTGTCAGGGAATATCCAAATAGATTTACATGGGAATAAACATGGATGCTGACTTCTCATCATTTACTATATGAACACATCTAGCAGGAAGTTAATTAATCCACTTTTTATTTTCATTTATGTTCCACACAATATGTATGAAATTTGGCTTCATTAAGCAAATCATGTATGACACAAATATGTTGAAAGCAGTAACAAGCTGATCCTTGAAGGGCCCAAGGAAACATCTTTACCAAGAACATAGTTATCACATATCTAGGTCCTGTTTGGTTTGATTCTTAATTTATTTAAGGAATTTATTTAAGGAATTGAGGTCAATTCTTACTAGGACTGAATTCAGTGGCATTCTTCATAGGATTGTACTAATCAAAATACACACATAGAGATACCCCCCAACACACACACACACACACACACACACACACACACACACACACTTCCTTCACTGAATGTGTCCTTAAGATCACCAAACTGACTTCATTTTGAAAATTTGTGCTCACATAATTTGTCATGTTTTTTATAAATTTGTCCAAGATTTATTGAATCTGGTAAAACAATGCACAATGATTAAGGCTAAAATCATGTGGGTAAAGGTATATATATGTACTTAATATGAGATCATATTTTTCATGTCCTTTGTGTAAGGAAGCACAAGAAATTGAAGAATTTAACACTGTTCTTAGAATATTTTCAAATACAAGGTAATAAAAGCTTAACAAAATAAGACTATATCTTTTCCAGAGAACAAATTCAAATACTGATTTATATGTGCAATCCACATCATCTGTGCCAATCCAAATCTTGGAGTGTGCAGCTTTTGTTGCTCAGTGAGTGAAAAAAAAGAGAGACTTTGTAACTACTAGGACAAAATTATGTGAGTAGTAGAAACATCACTCCTTTCAACACAGAAATATAATTTCTAAATACAAAAACAAAAAATGATCTTATTGCACTATTCTGAGAAAAAGGTAAGTGGAATTACATAGCAATGTTTCACATCTGCAGTCTTGAAACTCTCGTTTTGTTTTTGTTTTTGTTTTTCATGACAGAACAAAGAAACACACAAAGACCCTGAATTACCCCAGAGAAAGCAACACAGACTGGGTTGACACAACATAGTTCCACTATAAATATAGAAAGGCATAATAAATACTTTGTTGAAACACCAACATAGGATACACATACATGTCACAAGCTGAAATATTTACATCTATAAAAATGAAACAGTATATCTCCTTTCTAGAGGGCTGCAAATGGTATGTATGGTTAGATGCCCTATTCACAAGTAATTCCTAAAATGCTACTTATGTTATTAGTATAACCAAAGAAAGCCACAATACACACCTTGATAAAAGATCATGATAACATTTTGTATTGCTTAACTAAAGTGATACAATTACAACATATTTTCAATTAGGAATGTGGGCACTAATAAAGTCATCTGTGCCTTTGGTAATCTTGGAGTAGGCGGCTTAAAGTTGAAAACTAAGTAAAAACAACAACAAAAAACCTTTACAACTACTACTAGCAGAATCCTCACTTCTTTAAACACAGAAATGAAAGTTCTAAATACAAAAAATGATTTTACTTCACTATTCTGAGGAAAAGGTAAGGGGATTTATATAGCATTGGTTCAGAACTGCAATCAAGAAAATCTCATGTTTCATTACATAACCAAAAAACACATACAGGAGGAGACTATTGGGAGAGGCAAGACCATCCAGAGCAGCTGACATTGAATTCCTGGCACACACATACCACTGGGTCACAAGATACAGAGATACAGAGACCCCTCCTGCACCCACTGGAAGAAGATATGGGAAGAAGACAGAATAAGAACTCACTCAACAACAGAAAGACAATTATGACACCACCAGAATCTAGGGACTCCACTCCAGCAAGATCTGAAAAGCCCAACACAGAGCATGAAGAATAGATGGACCTCAAAAATTATCTCAGCAAGATGATAGAGACCTTTAAAGAGGAAACAAGAAAATCCCTTAAAGAAATAGATGAATTAGCAAGCAAAAAAATTACATGAAATGGAGGAAAAGGCAAACCAAAAAATTCAAGAAATAAACAAATCTTTTAAAGAATCTAAAGAAACCCAAGAAAAAAAACAACCAAACAAGTGAAGGAAGCTCTTGAAACAGTGCAAAGCATGAAAGCTGAAATAGAAACAATAAAGAAAACACAGAATGAGGCGATGCTGGAAATGGAAAGACTGGATAAATGATGGGGAACTAAAGATGTGAGTATAACTAATAGAATTCAAGAGATGGAAAACAGAATCTTAGTTATTGAAGACTCACTAGAGGATATATATTCATCAACCAAAGAAAACCTCAAGTCCAACAAGTCCCTAACAGAAAATATCCAGGAAATATGGGACTCCGTGTAAAGACCAAACCTTAGAATAATAGGTATAGAAGAAGGTGAAGAAACAATGCTCAAAGGTACAGAAAACATATTCAACAAAATCATAGAAGAAAACTTCCCCAACCTACAGAAGGATATGCCTATGAAAGTACAAGAACCTTATAGGACACCAAACAGACTGGACCATAAAAAGAAGTACCCCCGACACATAATAATCAAAACACCATATCTACAGAATAAAGAGAAAATATTAAGAGTAGTAAAGGAAAAAGGCCAAGTAACATATAAAGGCAAACCAATCAGAATCACAACAGACTTCTCAATGAAAACTCTGAAAGCCAGAAGGTCTTGGATAGATATCCTATAAGAACTAATGGAGCATAGATGTCAACCCAGAAAACTGTACCCATCAGTATAGATGGAGAAAACAAGATATTCCATGACAAAAATAGATTTAAACAATACATATCCACAAATCCAGCACTACAGAAGGTTCTGGAAGGAAAACTACAACGCAACCAACATAACTACACTCACAAAAACACAGGCAATAGATAATCTAATTTTACCAAACACGAAAAGAAACAGGAGGGTGAAATCCACACACAATGACACCACCAACAATAAATCCAAAACAAACAAGAACCAATGAACAATGGATATTAATATCCCTTAAATGTCAATGGTCTTAACTTAACCATAAAAAGATATAGGGTAACAGAATGGATACAAAGACAGAATCCAGCCTTCTGCTGTTTACAAGAAACACACCTCAACTTCAAAGACAGGCGATACCTTAGAGTAAAAGTGTGGGAATTTTTTTTCCAATCAAATGGGCTCAAGCAACAAGCTGGTGTAGCAATCCTAATATCTAACAAATTAGACTTTAAACTAAAATCAATCAAAAGAGATAAACAAGGGCATTTCATACTCATCACAGGAAAAGTCCATCAAGATGAAGTCTCAATCCTGAACATCTATGCCCCAAATACCCCAAATACGAAGGCACCCACATTTGTAAAAGAAACATTACTAAAGCTGAAACCCCATATAAAACCACACACACCTATAGTAGGAGACATCAACACCCACCTTACAGCACTAGACAGGACCACCAGACAGAAACTTAACAAAGAAACAAAGGATCTGACAGAATTTATGACCGTACTGGGTTTAACAAATATCTATAGAACATTCCATCCAAACACAAAAGAATATATCTTCTTCTCAGTGCCACATGGAACCTTCTCTAAAATTGACCACATAGTTGGCAGCAAAGCAAACCTCCACAGTAACAAAAGAATTGAAATAAACCCCTGTATCATATCAGTTCACCATGCATTAAAGCTAGAATTCAACAGCAATACGAATTGCAGAAAACATACATACTTGTGGAAAATGAATAACACCCAATTGCACCATTCCTGGGTTGAGAAAGAAATAAAAAAGAAATTAAAGACTTCCTAGAATTTAATAAAGTATATAAACACAACATACCCAAACTTATGGGACACTCTGAAAGCAGTGCTAAAAGGAAAGTTCATAGCACTAAGTGCCCACATGAAGAAACTGGAGAAAAGTCACATTAGAGAATTGACAGAACATCTGAAAGCTTTAGAACAAAAAGAAGCAAACTCAACAAGGAGGAGTAGATGCCAGGAAATAAAAAAGCAAACTCACCATGGAGGAGTAATCAAACTGAGTGCTATAATCAATAAAGTGGAAACTAGGAAGACATTACAAAGAATCAATGAAACAAAGAGTTGGTTCTTTGAGAAGATCAACAAGATAGACAAACCTCTCGCCAAACTAACCAAAAGGCAGAGAGAGAGCATGATAATGAACAAAATCAGAAACTAAAAGGGAGATATAACAACAGTCACTGAGGAAATCCAGAGAATCTTCAGGTCATACTTTGAAAATCTGTACTCCACAAAATTCAAAAATCTAAAGGAAATGGATAGTTTTCTGGATAAATACCACTTACCAAAATTAAACCAAGATCAGGTAAACAGTTTAAATCAACCTATAACCCCTAATGAAATAGAAGCAGTCATCAAAAGCCTTCCAACCAAAAAACGTCCAGGGGCAGATGGCTTCACTGCAGAATTCTACCAGAAATTCAAACAAGAGCTAATTCTCGTACTCCTCAAATTGTTCCACACAATAGCAGCAGATGGGATATTGCCAAACTCTTTCTACGAGGCTACAATCACTATGATAGCCAAGCACACAAAGATATGACTAAGAAAGAGAACTACAGCCTGATATCCCTCATGAAAATTGATGTTAAAATAAGCAATAAAATATTGGCGAACCGAATCCAAGGACATATCAGAAAAATCATCCACCATGATCAAGTAGGCTTCATTTCAGGGATGCAAGGATGGTTCAACATATGAAAATCCATCAATGTAATCAACATTATAAACAAACTGCAAAAGAAAAACGACATGATCATCTAACTAGACACTGAAAATCTTTTGATAAAATCCAATATCCCTTCATGATAAAGACCTTGGAGAGAACAGGAATAACAGGAACATATCTAAACATGACAAACAATATACACCAATATACACCAAACCAATAGCCAACATCAAACTAAAAGGAGAGAAACTCAAAGCACTTCCTCTAAAATCAGAAACAAGACAAGTGTGTCCACTCTCTCCATATCTCTTCACCATTTTGCTTGAAGTTCTAGCTAGAGCAATAAGACAAGAAAAGGGGATCAAAGGGACACAAATTGGAAAGGAAGAAGTCAAACTTTCACTATTTGCAGATGATAGTCTACATTAGTGACTGGAAAAACTCTCCCAGGGAACTCCTACAGCTGATAAACACCTTGAGCAAGGTAGCAGGATACAAAATTAACTCAAAAAATCAGTAGCAGTACTATATACAGATGATATATACAATGAGAAAGAAATCAGAGAAACATCATCTTTCACAATATCCACAAACAACATAAAATATCTTGGTGTAACACTAACCAAAAAAGTGAAAGACCTGTACAATAAGAACTTTGAGACTTTAAAGAAAGAAATTAAAGAAGATACCAGTAAATGGAAAGATCTCCCATGCTCTTGGATAGGTAGAATTAACATAGTAAAAATGGCAATCCTGCCAAAAGCAATCTACAGATTCAATGCAGTCCCCATCAAAATCCCAACAAAGTGTTTCACAGACATTGAAAGAACAATACTCAACTTTATATGAAAAAATAAAAAACCCAGGATAGCCAAAACAACACTTTACAATAAAGGATCTTCTGGAGGCATGACCATCCCTGACTTCAAGCTCTACTATAGAGCCATAGTTCTGAAAACAGCTTGGTATTGGCACAAAAATAGACATATAGACCAATGGAATCGAATTGAAAACCCTGATATTAACCCACACACCTACGAACACCTTATTTTTGACAAAGATGATAAATCTATACAATGGAAAAAAGATAGCATCTTCAATAAATGGTGCTGGAACAATTGGATACGGACATGAAGAAGATTGCAGATAGATCCATACCTGTCACCTTGCACAAAACTTAAGTACAAATGGATCAAAGATCTCACCATAATTACAGCCACACTGAATCTTCTAGAAGAGAAAGTGGGAATTACCCTGAACAAATCGGCACAGGAGACAGATTCCTGAACATCAAATGCCATCAAAGTGCCTTCATCCTGTAGCTGATGGAAGCAGAAGCAGAGATTCAAAGGTTAGCACTGAGCTAAACTCCTGGAATCCATTTTTAGACAGGGAGGAGTGATGAGCATACATGTCAAGACCATGCTTGGAAAAAACACAGAAGCATCTGACTTGTGCAAGTGGGATCTCATGAACCCGAGTCTGACAGGTGGGGAACTAAAATAACACAGAACCAGGCCCCCTAAATGTGGGTGTCAGTTGGGGCATCTGAACACATTATGGGGCCTCTGGCAGTTGGAACCTGTTCTTATAGCTAGTGCATGTACTTTTTTTGGAAACCATTCCCTGTGGAGGGATACTTTGCTCAGCCTAGATAGGGTGGGAGTGCCTTGTTCTTGTCTAAAAGGATGTGACAGACTTTGCTTTTAACTAAAAATATTACAATCCCCCATTACCTTGTTGTAAACTGTTAAAAATAATTAAGCCTTACAGGTCAAAGAAGAGTCACATCACTCTTAATCAAATTCTTGAATGTGACCCAAACTTTGCTTACAGTAGTAATAAGTACAAATATAATTCATTTACAATCACAGTATTTAGATTTCTATATATACATTCCTTGTTAACCCTAAAGAAAATACCTAAAACACATGACGTTTAATACATAGACAGTTTATCTTGATGACAGGATTAACACTAAAGGATATAAACTAACAAAACAGGTTTGCATGAATTTTTTTCTATTCCCTTAGTTAAAGGAACTTGCTTAAAGAAATAAAAATAAATAAGTAATCCCAATCCTACTGAACCACGACAGTTACACTGCAATCCCGGCATCTCTGTCTCTAGAGAAACCAAGGAGAACGTGTCTGCCTGAGAGCAAAGCTAAAATAGCCCTGACTCAATTTTCCGGCTGTGGGCTGCTCCTGAGGGTTGTTGCAGTGAGTTCTCTGCTACTGAGATCAGTATACAAGTCCCATTCTTTCCTCACTCCAGTTCTTTTCGCTGCCTTCTGTAAACCCTGCAGGGACCTTTCACAAAGTAGATAGAAGATGCTCATTTATTCAGCCATGCAGATCATGGGCAGCTAATCCTATCAAGATCCAGAGAGGAAAAAGTTCACACCTTAAACAAATGTTTTGTCTTCTAAGTACATAAATATTCTTTTAATTAAAGGATAAGAATCCAGCAGACTGATGTCCGGAACTCAATTAGGTGATGGATGAAAGAAATGATTTCAAACAAAAGCAAGTTAAACATAAGGTGAAATTAATAATCTATACTCCAATTAGCAAGCTAACCTTGCCACAGGCCTTTGACATTTGATATTCTCTTAGCCTAAAGCACCATGCAGTGCATTGTGAAATTTTGCAATAAAAGAAATGTGTTCTTGAGAGCTACTTTTTGTTTCTCCACAGAATATCATTGTCTGAATACACATATTTTATTCACATTCCAAGATCTTCTCTATACTATGATGCCAGTTCAGGAGATTGGAGACCTCTCACTCTGTCACCATGTATGAAGGAGTTACCCACAGCAAGGCAATGGTAAATATGCACCGGATGAGTCAACATCAAAGTAGCACACATACATACATATCTAAAGGGCATAGGACTTATTTATTCAGTACTTATTTAGCCCTTACTATGTGCATTAATTTAACTGTACTGTAGACAAATCCATAATTTGCACCTTGCACCTGGAGGCCAGGGGACACACACTGGCTTTGAGAAGTCTCATAAGACCTACATTAAACAGCAGAGTTACTGAGCGCACACATATCAGGCTTTCCATAATACAAACAAACCCAATATATTTCTGCATTCCTAGACCTCCTGACTACCTTTTCCCCTACGTTACTCTCTAGGGAGGAATCCTTCCTTTGGTGTGCACATTTGAAATACAAACTAATACAAAATATGGCTAGTCAACTTTTACTTTATTGAACCAAAATGGAGCCACACTGTATTGTTAATTTCCTTCAGAGTTAGTACCAAGCAGATAAGGACAGTTTTCATATACTGCTTGAAGAACAATCTATCGGACTGGTCATATTTTAATCTCTCAGTGTTGACTTTATTCAGACTGACCAATTGATTTTAATTTCCATTTTCTGCTCCTAGACCTCCTTCTTCAGTTCTATTCTTGAAAATGACATGACAAATTCTCAAATTCCACTTTTCCTTCCTTTTTAAATTTAATTATTTTATTTAAATTTATTTTGAATATATTTTGTCATATTATCTGACTCCCTTCATTACTGCCAGATTTTGCAAAGCTCCCTATTCACTCTACTTTTTGTTCTGTTTCTCTCTCTGAGAGAAAGAGTAAGAAGAGAGAACTCAAATACTTGGCTTAGCATTTCCAACATGACTAATGAGGTTGAATACTTAAATTTTTAAAATTTTGCCAATACTTTCTTTTTTATTAATTTTCTTGGATTAAAAAACAATCTTATTTTACATACCAATATCAGTTCCCTCTTCTTCCCTCCCACCGACACACACCCGTACCAAAAACAGCTTTCACTGACCCTATCCATGATTCAGAGAGGGGGAGGCCATCCATGTTGGATCATCAAAATCTGTCACATCATTAGGGGCAGGACCTAGCCCATCCCCTATGTATCTAGGATGAGAGTTTATCCCTCCATAGGGAATGGGCTCACAAAACCCACTCTTGGTCTAGGGATAGAAACTACTTCCAATGCCATTCCTTAACTATTCATATTATGTCTTCTGAGAGCATTGTACTAAATTTTAATAGAGATGTTTTGTTTTCTCATTACTTGTATGTTTTAAAAATTCTAGAAACATATCTTGTATCAGAAGTCTAATATTTTAAGACTTTGCCATTCTATTCACTGCCTCTTCATTCTAAGAATAGTGTCCTTTGCTTTACAGAAGCTTCTTTGTTTCATAAATTCCCATTTATAACTTCCAATGCTGTCAGTGTCCTGATATGAAGTCCTCTGCAGTGCCAATGCGTTCAAGTGTGTTCCTGACTTTCACCCCTCATACTCTTATCAGATCTTTCTTTGTCTCTCTTTCACACAATATATCCAGACTGCTGACTGACTTTCCTCCACTTCTCCCAGCCCTCCCATCCTTCCCTTCTCCCCTAGATCCACTGTGTTCCCTTCAAAAGAGAGCAGGCCCCAAAGACATCTACCAAAGGAAGGATTATTAAATTCAATATGACTAAGCAAAAACTCTCATATCAAAGCTAGACAGACTAGCATTGACTCTATACTGTGCTTATATGTGGCTACTATTCTGCACACCTATAATGAAAAGAATCAAGCTCAGCCATGAAAAAATACAAAATGTAAAGTTTAACAAGAAAAGGAACACTAATGAGTGTAGTATAGCTAAGCCCAGTGCTCAAGCAGAAAAACATGTCTAAAGAGAAGATTGAAACTAACATGGAATACAGGGTGCTGAGACCTTAGTGCAAAACTTACACCCGAGAGAAGCTTCCAGCTTGTGGAATATAAATAAAGTATGGCCTCAACTGTGAAGAATACCATGATTAAAAGCTAGCTGCTGTAAATGTATTTAAACAAGGTGGCCAAGTGTCAAAACCAGCATCCGAAGAGTTTGGCAGCTAGAGCCTTATGGTTTTGAATTGGGACTCAAAGAGATGCAAGTGTTGAGACACACTTAAAGAAAGGCTGCACACTAGATGTGGAAACAACCCAAAAGAGAAATATGTGTTGCAAACAACATATATGGGAAGAAATTGGGAATTTGAAGATTGCTATGTTGTGGCATATTCCTTTAGAATGTGTGAAGATGTTTCACTGTGATTGGTTTAAGAAAAAGCTAAATGATCAACAGTTAGGGAATATATTGGGTCAGAGCAAATGAGGGGAACAAGAGAGAACAGTTGTGAGGAGATACCAGCACTCCACGGAGCAACATGGGCAGTACAGAGTAAAGGTAATGAAGACATGAAGTAGAAAAACATCATCAGACAAGGGTTAATTTAAGTTCATGAGCTAGTTAGAAACAAGCCTAACTGTCCCGCGCGCTCTGTATTTCTCGCCAGCAAGAAATCATACACGGGACACTCGGATCCTTCTGCAGACAAGCTTTTAATGCATCTTGAGAGTGAAAGAGCATAAGCTTCCCAGAGCGGAGACACTAAACCAAGAAAACCATCCCTTATAAAGGCTGGCCAGCCGCCTGGGACGTGTTACCCTATGAATGGCTTCAGCTCCTCAGGCCAAAATGAGCCACGGGATAGGCAGAGATCAAAGGAATGGAAATTACCCAGCGCCTGTGAAGTAATTTACATCTTGGTGTCTTCAGGCACCTATTATTGTAATGGATAATGCAGGAACCGGCTTCCTACACCTAACCTATCAGCTGAGCTTTTATAACTAATGGCAAGTCTCCATGTCATTATTAAGGAGCCAGCAGTCCCGATGAAACAATCAGATATTTGTTTTGCTTTGATATTAAACATGACCTTGCAGAATGCCAAGTTTGCCCATCTAGTTTTCAGACTTGCTTTGGCCCACCTTTTCCTCACTATTCTTACTTTTCTCTTCTTTAGAATGGTAAAGTATATCTTGTCCCATTTTATGTTAGAAGTATTATGATATGATCTTGTATTTTCATTTTACTGGATGTTATATTTAAGAGATTTCCATCAATTCTTGCTGAAGAAGCAAGTAGGCTGACTTCAGATCTCCTTTTCTTTTCTTGCTCTGGATCCAACCCTCACAGTCTAATCCTTCAGCTTGCAAAAACACAAACTAAGGTCGTTCCTTACTATATGACACCATGCCCAATCTGATCACAAAAATTTCCTCCTCCAAAGTTCTTCCCCTCAATTCATCCCATTCTCCTAGCCTCCAACACTACCAAGAATCCCCCAAAAAATCACGAGCTGAGTATGTCAGGGAAACAGGTAAACTAAATGAAGACCTCTACCACGCCTTCCTCTTTGACAAACCCATTTCCTCATTCTCATCCCTAGCACTGCAAAAAAAAAAAAAAACCCTGCTGCAATTTTTCCCCTACATGCCCATATCCCTTATTGATTGCACAGACCTTCTCCTCCTTATGTTTTTTTCCAAATTCCTCACTTTATCCAAGCCTGAAACTCCAGTAGGCAACCCTGGTAATCCATAAACCACTCTTAACAGTGAACCATATAGGTTACCCAGACAGCTTCATCTGCCTTGTTTCTCCATTCTTCATTCCCTCATATTCATGCCCAGATCTTCAGCAGAACACCTGTTGTGGTCTCTCTTTACTTTCTCACCCATTCTCAATGGATCACAAAATCTCCTCAAAATTTCCCACCCTCAACTATTCTCACTATTACAGCCTGCAACATCAGCAAGAATTACAGGTGAAAACTGGACCTCAGCAGAGCAAGAAAACAGAAGCCAGAAAAGAAAACAGAAAACCAACAAAGACAAAACAAGAAATCAGCATATACACCTATAATGTTCCCACTCCAGGTACCTGGATACCAGAATAAAAAGACATTCATTAAAACTGAGGGTGATATGTCTCTGCTAGAGCCCAGCAACCCCACCACAGCAGCATATGAATATGTCAACAAAGCTCAAGCACAGGAAAAATATATAACTCCCTGCAGGAAGATGATAGTGATTTTTCAAGAGAAATACTTTAAATCCTTTAAAGAAATGCAAGACTATGGCCCAGCATTGGTGGGGCATGCCTTTAATCCCAGCACTCCGGAGGCAAAGGCAGGCCTATCTCTGTGAGTTCGAGACCAGCCTGGTCTGTAAAAGCTAGTTGAGGACAGTCTCCAAAAGCCACAGAGAAACCTTGTCTGGCAAAACAAAACAATACAAAATAAAACAAAAAAGAAATGCAAGAAAACACAAACAAACAACATAGAGAAATAAAAGCTGTTCCAGGAAGTAGAACAATAAAGAAAACTCAGTAAGGAGGAGTTATGAAATGAAAAAATTTCTGAATTCAAACTGGAATAACAGAAGTAAGCTTGCCCAACATAATACAAATGATGTAAGAGAGACTATCAGGAATTGATGATACAATAGAAGAAATGAATACGTCAGTCAAAGTAAATATTCAATCTAAAACTCCGGAAACAAAACATCCAGGAAATCTGGGACACTGTGAAAAGACAAAACCTAGGGATAATAGGATTGGTTTGTTTAGTTTAGTTTTGTTGTTGTTGTTGTTGTTTTGTTGTTTTTCTGGGTTTTTTTTTGTTTTTTGTTTTTTGTTTTTTGTTTTTGTTTTTTTTTTGGTTTTGCCAGACAGGGTTCCTCTGTAGCTTTGAGGGCTGTCCTGGAACTAGCTCTTGTAGACCAGGCTGGCCTCGAACTTGCAGATATCCATCCGCCTCTGCCTCCACAGTGCAGGGATTAAAGGCATGTGCCACCACCTGGCTTGTTTTTGAATAATAGGAATAAAGCAAGAATTATCCCAGCTTAAAATCCCAGAAAATACGTTCAACAAAATCAGGGAGAAAATAAATCCTAACCTAAATAAGGAGATGCCTATAGAGGTACAAGAAGTGTACAGAACACAAAATAGATTTTTTTTCAGAAGAGAAAATTCCCTTGGCACATAATAACCAAAATATTGAAAATACAGAACACAGAAAGTGTATTAAAAATCTTTAAATGTAAATGGTCAGGTAACAGACAAAGGCAAATGCTTACATTTTCACCTGACTTCTCAGTGTAAATGCTAAAACCCACAAAAGCTTGGAAAGATAGATGTGCTGTAGACTCTAAGAGACCACAGATTCCAGCCCAGATTACTATAACTTGCAAACATCTCAGTCATCATAGGTGGAGAACATAATATTTTCCATGATAAAGCTTAATTTAAGGAATATCAATCTACAAATACAGGCCTACAAAAGCATTACAAAAAAATTACAACCCATGGAGCTTAGCTACAGCCAGGCAAACACACAGTGGATAAAACATCTCAGAACAGCAATTTCAAAAGAAAGGAAACACACACTCATTCACACACACACACACACACACACACACACACACACACACACTCACACACCACCACCACCACCACCACCACCACCACCACCACCACCACCACCAAAAACAGCAATAAACAATTTAACAGGAATCTACAGTCATTGCTCGTTGATACCTCTTATAATATCAGTGGTATCAGTTCCCCACCAGATAGACATAGACTACCATACGGGATGTGAATACAGGATACATGTTTTAGCTGCATCCATGAGAAACACACTAATATCAAGGACAGACTTTCTAGAATTAAATGAAAATGAATACACAGCATACCCAAATTTATGTAACATAATGAAAGCCATGCTGAAAGGCAAGTTCATAGCATTAAATGCTTATATAAAATGGTTGGAGATATCTAGTACTAGAAACTTCACAGTACACCTCTCAGAGTAAAGATTTAGAAAAGGATATTTCAAAAAAAATTGACTTATCTAGCAAGAAGGAATAGCCATTTTAATATCCAACAGAATATGTCAAATCAATAATATCAAAAGAAATAAGGAGGGATACTACATACTCTTCAAAGGCAAAATACAGCAGTAAAACAGTTCACTTTTTAACATGTATGACTTAAAAACAAGAAGCACTCAAGTTTGTAAAAGAAAGACAAATACAGCATAATTCACTTGTTGGTCTCAAACATTGATAATGGGAGACTTCAATACCCCACCCTCACTAGTTCACAGATCATTCTGAAAAAATTAAACAGAGAAGTACTGGAACTACCGATGTTATAACCAAACAGATCAAGCAGGTAATTAATGACCATTACACCAAAACACAAAGGAATATACATTCTTCTCAACACTGCATGTAACTTTCTCTAAAATCGCCCACATACTCAGACATAAAAACAGTCTCAACAGATACCAGTAATTGAAGTAATTATCTGTATCCTATTAGACCTTAAAGTCATAAACCTTGATATTAATAACATTAAACGACTTACAAATAGATGGAAAGTAAACAACTCTACTGAGTGAAAATGAGTCAAAACTGAAAAAAGAAGAAATTAAGGACTTTCTAGAATTGAATGAAAATTAATATATACCATACCAAAACTTATGGGACACAATGAAAGCTATGCTAAGAGGAAATTTATAGCACTAAGTACCTACATAAAATAATTGATGAGATTTCATACTAGCAACTTGAAGCATGAAGGGAAGCTCTCAAACAAAAGAGTAATCATATCCAAGGAGATTAGATGGCAAGAAATAATCAAACTCAGGAATAAAATCTATACAACAGAAAAACAATACAAACAATCAATGAAACAAATATTTGGTTTTATGAAAATAAGATCATTGTCTATGTTACTGGAGAAGCATCTGTTGTATGATATATGCAGGCATCAGGAAATATACCATCTCACTAGGAGTAGCCTGAGCAGAGGAAATCTCAAAGCACACTTATACAGTGACATAATTCTTCACCAAGGCTATAACAACTCCAAAAAAGCCACAACTCCTAGTAGTGCCACTCCCTTCACAGATCATTTTTTTCAAACCACCACACTCTGCGGCCTGGCCACCAAAGGCCTGAAGTCATGTCATATTGAAAAAAATGTTTTTTATCCAATTTCAAAACTCCCCATAGTCTACCAGTTTCAACAAAGTTTAGAAGTTCAAAGTCTATTCTGTGATTCATGCATTTTCTTAATAGCTACCTCCTATACAATTTTAATTAGAAAAAATTCACAAATTTGAACATATAATAGCACAGGATATTCATTACCATTCCAAAACATAGGGAAGGGAGCATAGGGAGGAAATATGGAACCAAATCAAAACCGAAAACCAGTTGGGCAAACTCCAAATACTGCATCTCCATGACTGAAGTCAAAACATTCTGTTGATCTGCAACTCATTTTAGTGCATTTAACTGCAATATACTTCTCTCTCTTAGGATGATTCTACTCCGTTTGCAGTTTTTCTTAGCAGGTATTCTACAACTTCGCATATCAAACATTGTGGGGTCTCAGAGGCATTCCAGTCATCAACTTCACAGCCTCATTCAATGGCCTCTTTTGGCCTATATTCACACTATTGATGCAAGCCTGACCTCAGAGGATTTCCATATTCTTTGCGATAATTCCATAGCCCCTTTCTTCTATCTTTAACTGCAGAATCACAAGATTTCAGCTGCCAAGTTATTTCGCTCAGTAGAGCTAGAAAATTACCCCCCCTTTCAATTGCATGTCGACCAGCCTTCTTTTGTCGTTCACAAACCCTGCCTGTCCTGAAAATGGATCTCTAGACCTGGCTGGCCTCAAAGTCAGAGCCTCTGTCTTCCAAATACTGGGACTAAAGTTGTGAACTACAACACATGGCTTTATTTTTTCTTTCATTTCTTTTTAAGAGTTGGAAATTAGGTGTGTGGGATTTGTACACAACTGTGGAAGCTTTCCTATTGTTTCTAGCTTGATTTCCTTGAGCTCTGAAGGCAGTGTGGGTTTTCTTCAAATTAGTGTCTTACATTCAGTTGTAGTCAGCAATGATAAACAAGGGTACTACCCTTAACGATTTTGGGTGTGTCTGAGGGTTTCCCAAGATAACAATTCTTAGGAAAAGAAACACATTCTTTGAAATAGTAGACTCATTTTAAATGGCTACAGTTTTGTAGAAGAATGATATCTAGAGAATTTCTTTGGTGAAGGTGTTTCATTCTTGATGAAACTTTGCTGCTAGGGGCAACTTCTCAGATTTCAAAAGCCCATGTCAGGTCCAGCTCTCTTTCTGTGCTAGTGAAACAGGTTGTAACTCTAAATTACTTCTCAAATACCATCCCTGAGATACTCACTGCCATGTTTTACACCATGATGACCATGGACTGCACCTCTGATACTGTAGCCAAGGCCCCAGATAAATGCTTTGTTTTAAAAGAGTTGCCTTGGTCATGGTGTATCTTCAAAGCAATTGAAAAGTGACAATGATTCCCACCATATAAGTTGTCTGTTTAACTTACCTGTAAATGTTGAGCTTTTTTGTTTGGTAACTTTTTCTTTTTCTTTTTTTCTTTTTTGATGCAAACTGCACGAGGCTTTATTGTTATTTAACGAGCTAATCCCATGTTAACTCTAGTCTTTCATCTACCCGCCATGGCAGATGGCTAGAAAAGACAGCTCGAAGCGTCTGCATAGAGATCTTATAGGGCAGCGTAAGGGAGTGTCTAGGGTTAGGCACAGGCTCAGGATTGGTGTGGCTCCAGGCTTGGAGGGTTTGCCCTGTGTTGATTGGTCAACTGGTTGTTATGGCCCATAGGCCCTCCCAGAGTGGTTACTATGTTCTTTGCATCATTGCTGTGCACTTGTCTGTAAAGCACACCCAGAGCCATAAAGCATAGCACCACCAGCTAACTTCTAATTGGTTCCTTGCCACGAGGCAGGCATTTGACCTCCTAGTGACCAAGGCAAGGTCAGACAAGCAGGTGTTCATCTGTTATGGCTCTCGAAATGGGGAGCTGGTCCGTTCATTCCCCCATTTTTTTTTTTTTTTTGGAAATTCCAATCATGGAATTGCTGTCTCTCCCATGTCTCCATCAGGGAGTGAGAGATATTGGCATCCCCCATGTAAGGGAGTTCATTCTGACTTAGCATTTTAACCAGGGAAAATGGGTGACATATTATTTTCCATGCTACTTCCTGCTGACTTTGGGACAAAGTCAGGGACCCAAGAAGGCTCAGATCTCTGAAATATTAATGGCTGTCAACTTGACAGCATCAGACAGTCAGATCCAGAAGACTATAGTCAGCATGTTAGCTGATAAAGTAGTGACTATCTACTGTTCAGGCACAAGCTCAAGGTTTTTAAGTTTATTTTGGTTGCCATCTAAGTATAAAATTAAAGGGCACCTCTGTTCAATCCATACCTGGCTCTCTGGACAGAAGAAACATGTACATGCTTCTAGCCCAAATCTATATTTATTGCTAGAACTCAAAATTATGAATATGTTCCTGCTGTTTGAATAGATATCCAGATATCTACTTTTTCTGCACTGTGGGCTTCAGTAAATGAGATTTAACTTCTGTTCCTAGTTTAAACATATCTTAAACAGGTTTCTGCTTCTGGAAGACACATCTGAGTATATCAGTTGCTGACTATAGGCTGTTCCTAAGTAGAATGGGAGCCCTTGACTTGCTGTGAATGTGAACCAGTCCAGCTGATATGGACACCCCCTGTCTGCCAACCAGAAGCTCCTGATGGTATCCCCATTGCCTACATTCCCATTTTTTGCTTTTGGTAACATTTTCTTAATGTCTGGTAGGCTATGCTGTTACTAGAAAAATTCATATCTCTATTTCTAATGGATACTTTTTATATACTCACATAAAATGTAGCAAAAACCTTTAATTTTGAATTCCTCCACTTGAATATTATTGTTTTTCCACTTCTGTTATCTTACATCTGTTTAAGATAGTCTCAATTTTTTTCCTTTTGTTTTAATCACTACTGTCCTTACATTTCCCTTAATGATGATTTAGTTGTTCTTAACTTTTCAACTTTTATTTTTGGATAGAATAAACAAAACATTAATAACAAGGGGTAAGAGATAATTTGTTTTGCAACTATATATGGTTGTCATGTCCTGGAAATGCCCCAATTTCAAATGTGGCAGCACTTTTATATGTTAATGTTCTAACTTAGCAAAGAAATCCATGTAGGATTAAATCATGTTAAAATTATTTTAAAGAGTGAGGTATGTGTTCTTTGTATTTGTTTAAAAGTCTTAAAATTTATATTATCAATATATGTAAACCTCACTGGAAATTAGACTGTTATAGTTTATGTATAATAATTGTTATTCAATGCTAACTGCTCCTAGATAAACTTAATCATGAGAGCGTGATGCTCAGGGAAATCACAAAGAAAAGAGAAACCAGTTCCTATGGATGTGTCCTCTTTCCACTGCACCCACTGGGATGTACTTTATGGTGATTTGCTCCTTCATTGTTACAATTATTTTTAAAACATATTCTTACTCTATTCTGAGGCATGGGTTTAGAAATACAGAATTCTCGTAAAGTGCTTCCTGGTCATTACAGAGTTTAAAGACTTACTGCAATCCCTGGATTTCGAACCTCTCAGGACATGCTACAGGAAGTGCTTCACAATCACATTCCAGGCTGCCTAGGAAACCAAAGGAACTTAAATTTCTCTTTGTTGGAAATTTCCTTCAGAGCAGCAAACTTCCAGCCTGCTTCAGAATAGCTTTGAGCATTGGTTTAATTCCTTAAATGAAAGCTTCTTTTTATTTGCCATTTTACCCAATCAGCAAATACAGTCGCACTTTCAGATTGGAGTAGAGTAGCTTTGAGCACAAAATTTCATTTTTTAAATCATCTCATTATTTGCTATTTCCCCTGAGTACCAAACAGTCACAGGAGAGTTACTTGTGCACTGGATTTCTTCCCTTAAATGAAGGTCCCTCTTTGTTTGCAATTTCTCCCCAGCAGCAAACACAGGTCACAGAAGAGTGGCATTGAGTGTGTTTCTTCTTACATTTTCAGTTTAAGGATTTCATTGTTTAAGTTCTAAATCATTTAAATCATGAACTTGTCATCATACATATTTGACAAGACACGTATTTTTCTGTTAAGCTTTTTTCTGTAGACGTGTCTTTATATATAAATCATAAAGTGAGTTCTTTTTATTTTGAAAATGAAATTTCTGCATTGAATTTTTAGCGATTTTGAGATTTAAAAAAATACTTGAGATATGAAATCTCTAATACATTTGTTGCTCTCTAACACACATTTTGCTTTGAACTGTACCGTTGCCTTCTTTTTTTCTATAAATACATCTCAAAAACAGGAAAGCCAGAGCCAAAGTTTTAGAGGAGTTGTTTATTTCAGTGCCACAGAATTCAATGTCAAGTGTCATGGTACATAATACATCTTAAATTGTATGCCATGAACATAGCGTGTGTGTGTGTGTGTGTGTGTGTGTGTGTGTGTGTGTGTGTGATTTCATTTATTTTGAGCATTTGTGTGATTGTTGTAATTATTCAGTAGTATTGTTAAAGCAGAAAGTAAAGCTGATCATTATGATAAGAACTCATATTTTGTAGGAGGGACTGAGAATATATCAGATTACATTGTATACTCTTATGAAATTATTTATAGTCAAGGAGCCTGTGAAGGACTAGCAGATGGAAAATTATTAAACAGCGATGGCTCCAGAAGAGTCAGAGTGATAAGACATCACCTACAAATTGTTCAAGGGTTATATGCCAGAAAGCCCTCATCAAGCAGCTGGTGGAAGTAGAAGCAGACACCCACAACTAATCACTGAACTGAACTGGAATCCAGTTGCAAGAAGGAGGAGTGAAGAGCAAAGGGGTCCAGACCAGGCTGGTGAAACCCAAAGAAACATCTAACCTGAACATTGGGGAACTCTTGCTCTACAGACTGATAGCTGGGATACCAGCATGGGACTGATCCAGATCCCAGGAGTATGGGTTTCAGTGAGAAAACCTCAGAAATCTACAGGACCTCGTGTTCAGTACTTATCCCTAGCATAGGTGTGGATTTTGGGAGCCCATTCCTCATAGAGGAATACTCCCTGAGCCAAGACACATGGGGGTGGGCCTAGGCACTATCCTAAATGTTACAATAGACTCTGATGACACCCTATCAAAGGCCTCACCATCCAGGGGGAGCAGAAAGGATATGTGATAAGTAGGGTTTTAGTTGGGGAGAGGAGGTAGGGGAGGTCGGGAGGGAGAGGGAACTGGGATTGTCATGTAAAACAATCTTGTTTCTAATTTAAATAAATCTGCAAAAAAAATTGGTCAGGAGTGAGAAACATACTCCGATGTTCAAGGCATTAAATTCTTCCTCACTTAAAATTGTCCTTGTTAAAATAAAAATTTTATATCGAGAGTGCAGTTATCATGAAAAATGTTTTAAATCCTAAATGAAACTTGATTATGGAAAGACAGAATGTCAATTTTAACATTTTTTCTTTTATTGAAAATAGATTCTTTTCTCATAAAGTATCCTGATTATAAGTTTACCCTCCCTCTAATCTTCCCACAGTCTCTCCCTACACCTCCTCCCTTCCAGACCCACTCACTTCCTGTCTCTCACTAGAAAACAACAGGCGTCTAAAAGATAAGGACCAAACATGACAGTTTTTTTCTGTTTTTCAGGTTCTCAATATATGACTAGCAAAATGGAACTTAGAGATCAAACTTTCCTTTACGATCTCATTTCCTGCAATTTCTGAAGCAGACGTTTTAGTTATGGAGAAGTGTTATGACAAGGTTAAACTAATGGCCAGACTTAAGTGTCAGAAGAATTGGGGAACCAGGTGAAAGAATCATGTCCATGACCTCATAATCGGTCTCACAATTAAATCACCCTATTTATATTCCATAACTTATCTTCATGTTTTCTATAAATTATAACCTTTTGTAGAAAAGATTTAGAATTTCTCACCATTTCTGTGATGTGTTTCAATAAATTGATTTTGACAAATCTATTATCTTGTTCTTTCTTTATGCCATCTAGAATTTGGATCTAGAGTCAAGACTAGTACGACCTGGTTCACATAAGATATTTCCATAGTTATGTGTCACTGTCACCAGAGATTAAATTGCTTCTCTTATCTCAGTAGACATATTACAGATCTCTGGCCTGTTGTATTCTTCCCTCCACTTTCGGAAACCACTGTTTAGTCTCTTGCATCCTCTGTGATGAAACCTTTCATCCTGCTCAAGAACAGTCCCCACAGAACTTGAGTGTCAATTAGTGTATTAAGGTCTGCCTTATAAAAACTGTCTTGTGAAATTAATAATGGCTCAGCAGTTAAAAAATACTGGCTGCTTGTCCTGAGGGCCTGGGTTCAATTCCCCTCACTGAAATGTCAACTTACAAACATCTGTGTCTCTAGGCCCAGGAAATCTGAAATAGTCTTCTACTCTCTTCAGACACTGAATCCATATGCTAACAGACATATATTCAGAAAAAATGCTAATACACAAACACATAAAATAAAAATAAAACCTAAAAATTACCTTTCATTGTAATTGAGAAATTGGGTCTACTTGGAAAAATGACTGCCAAAATAATTGATCATGATTTGGGAATTTGTAATTATTCCACATGTTCTAATATTGTGAAAAGTCACAAATATGTCTATCATGTTTGTAGTATGTTTATAACACAGAAGCGCACATACACACATGTATGTATGTATGTATGTATATGTATGTATGTCTCTATTAACTTGCTGTATTGGTCTCTCAATTTTCCCTTAGGAAATTAAACCTGTTCTGTCATTGGAAACAACAATAAACTTCCCTAAAGATGATACTAAGTAATTCAGTGTTGAAGGTCCTAAGAATATTCCTTAACCATCCATATTATTTCTAGACTACACATTAGATTATGCTCTAGTTTCCTTTACTTTTTATTTCCTTTTTATTTAAATTAAAGCAATCTTATATACCAATACAAGTTCCCTCTCCCTCCCATCTGCCAATGGCCCACACTAACCCTCATCCCACCCCCACTTCACTACTCAGTAACAGTGAGCTCTACCATGAGGGACCATCAAACTCTGTTACATCATTTGGAGCAGGGCCTAGGTGCTCCCCCATGTATCTAGGTTAAAATAGTATCCCCCCCATAGGGAATGGGCTCCCAAAGTCCGTGCACTAAGGATAAATACTGGTTCCACTGGCAGATGCCCCATAGACTGCCCAATCACCCCAACTGACAGCCACATACAGGGAGCCTGATTTGGTCCACAGCTGTCTGACTGGGGTCCTTGAGCTTCCACTTGCTCAGGTCATCATTTCTGTGGGGTTCTCCAGCATGGTATTGATCCATGGGCTCACCACTCCTTCCTGTCCACAACTAGATTCCAGGATTTCTGCTCATTTTTGGGCTGTGAGTCTCTGCTTCTGATTCCATTAGCTACTGGATGAGGACTCTAGCGGGGCATTTAAGGTAGTCATCAATCTCATTATACAGGAAGGATATTTAAGGTGGTCTCTCCCCTGTTGCTTAGATTGTTAGATGGGGTCATCCTTGTGGATCCTTGGACATTTCCCTTTAAACCTATAATGGCTCCCTCTATTATATTATGTTGTCTCTTTCCTTGCTCTCCTTCTCTGTTCTTCCCTTGCCTCCATCTTCTTGATCCCACATGTTCCCATCCTCTCTTCCCTTCATCCTACATTGTTCCTCTTCCCCCTGTGCTCCCAATTTGTTCAGGAACTCTTGTTCATTTCCCCTTCTCCGGGGGAACCATTTATGTCTCTTTTAGGGTCATCTTTGCTTTGTAGCTTCTCTGGGGTTGTTGGTTATAAGCTGTTTATCCTTTGCTCTCTATATAATATCCACTTATGAGTGAGTACATAGCATGGTTTATTTTGGGGCTGGGTTACCTCACTCAGTATAGTTTCTTCTAGTTCTATCAATTTTGCCTGAGAATTTCAAGATTTCATTGGTTATTTTTCCACTGAGAAGGACTCCATTGTATAAATGCACCATATTTTATTTATCCAGGAATGAATATGAGTGAGTAAGTTTCTCTGTAATAGGATATAGAGTTCTTTGGGTATATACCTTGGAGTGGTACAGCTGGGTTTTGAGGTATATCTGCTGAGTTTTGAGGTATATCCATTCACGCTTTCCGCGGAACCTGTAATTCTTTCTTTTCCACCAGCAGTGGATAAGATTCCCTCTTAATCTACATCTTCATCACTATGTGATGTAATTTCCTTATTATCTTACCCAACCTGTTTAGTGTAAAATGACATCTCACAGTGGTTTTGCTATGCTTATCTCTGATGATCAAGGTTGTTGGTCATTTCTTTAAGTGAACCCAGCATTTGAATTGTCCCTTCTGGGCCATTAGAGGATGTAATTTATAATTGAATAATTGCATATAAATAGGTGAAATGCATGAAAACTTGAGCCCTACCCATCCCATACCCATTCTGCTCCCTAGTAAAGGTGAGGCCTTCCATAGGGGGTTTTCAAAGTCTGTCATATTCTTTGGGATAGGGCCTAGGCTATCTCCCTGTGTCTAGGTTAAGGGAGTATCCCTCCATGTGGGATGAGCTCCTAAAGTCCATTCCCAAGGTAGCAATAAGTACTGATCAACAACAAGAGGCCCCATAGATTTACAAGGTCTCCTCACTGGCACCCACATTCAGGGGGTCTGAACCTTTTTACTCATCAGTCCTCCTTCTCTGCATCTGGATTTCAGTTCAGTTCAAGGTTTAGCTGTGGTTGTCTGCTTCTACTTCCACCGGCTGCTGGATGAGGGCTATGCGATGGTATATGAATTAGTCATCAATCTCATTATCAGGAGAGGGCATTCAAGGTAGCCTCTCCTCTGTTGCTTAGATTGTTAGTTGGTGTCATGTTTGTAGTTCTCCAGATATTTCGTCAGTTCCTGATTTCTCTTTAAGCTTATAATGTCTCCATTTATTATATATATATATATATATACATATATATATATATATATATATATACTCTTATCTTGCTCTCTTCTGTTCTTCACCCAACTCAACCTCCTTTTCCCATCATGTCTTCCTCACCCCTCATCTTCTCCCCTTCTCATTCTCCTAGTTTCCCCCTCCCCCCATGCTCCCAATTTTCTCTGGAGATCTTGTCCCTTTCCCCTTCTCTGGGGGAGCAAGTATGTCTCTCTTAGAGTCCTCCTTGTTTTCCAGCCTCTCTGGCAGCCTGGGCTGCAGGCTGGCAATCCTTTATTCTATGTCTAAAATCCACATATGAGTGAGTACATACAATATCTGTCTTTTGTGACTGGGTTTCCTCTCTCAGAATGGTTTCCTCTAATTCCATCCATTTGCCTGTGAATTTCAAGAATCCATTGCCTTTTTTCCCCTGCTGAGTAGTACTCTATTGTGTAAATGTACCACATTTTTTCTATCCATTCTTCAGTTGAGGGGCATCAACATTGTTTCCAGGTTCTGGGTATTACAAATAATACTGCTATGAACATTGTTGAACAGATAACCTTGTAGCAATGTGCTTCTTTTGGATATATGCCTAAGAGTCGAATTGCTGAATCTTATGGTAGACTGATTATCATTTTCCTGAGGAATCGCCATACAGATTTCCAAAGTGGCTGTGCGAGTTGGCACTCCCACCAGCAGTGGAGGAGTGTTCCCCTTTCTCCACATCCTCTCCAGCATAAACTGTCATTGGTGTTTTTGATTTTAGCCATTCTGACAGGTGTAAGATGGTTTCTCAGAGTCGTTTTGATTTGCATTTCCCTGATGGCTAAAGATGTTGAACACTTTGGGTCTTTTAGCTATTTTAGAGTCCTCTTTTGAGAATTGTCTATTTAGTTCTGTGCCCCACTTTTTAATTTCATTGTCTGGTGTTTTGGTGCCTAGTTTCTTGAGTTCTTTGTATATTTTGCAGATCAGCCTTCTGTCAGATGTGGGGTTGGTGAAGATCTTTTCCCATTCTGTGGGCTGTCGTTTTGTCTTACTGTGTCTTTTGCCTTACAGAAGCTTCTCAGTTTCAGGAGGTCCCATTTATTAATTGTGGATCTCAGTGTCTGTGCTACTGGTGTTATGTTGAGGAAGCAATCTCCTGTACTAATTTGTTCAAGGGTATTTCCTACTTTCTCTTCTAATAAGTTTAGTGTGACTGGGTTTATGTTAAGGTCTTAAGTTTTGTGCATGGCGATAGACATGGATCTATCTGCAGTATTCTACATGCCAACATCCAGGTATGCCAACATCATTTGTTGAAGATGGTTTCTTTTTTTCCATTCTATAGCTCTAGCTTCTTTGTCAAAATCAGGTGTTCATAGGTGTGCAGGTTGATATCAGGGTTTTCAACTTGATTCCATTGGTCTACCTGTCTATTTTTGTGCCAATACCATGCTGTTTTCAGGACTATAGCTCTATAATAGAGCTTGAAATCAGAGATGGTGATGCCTCTGGAAGTTCTTTTATTGTACAGGGTTGTTTTCGCTATCCTAGGTCTTTTATTTTTTCCATATAAAGTTGAGAATTGTTTTTGTTCAAGTTCTGTGAAGAATTGTGCTGGGATTTTGATGGGGATTGCACTGAATCTTTATTAGATGTATTTATTTTGTGTTTTTTTCTCTATGTGTGGTTTTCCTACAGGAATGTTTTTTTAGTTGTTTTTTTTCCACATATATAAACCTGGTGCCTAGGGACATCAGGAGACAATGTTGGATCATAGTAATGGAAGTTACAGACTCTGGTAAACCATGATTTGGGTGATGCGATACAAACACTGGTTCTCTGAAGCAAGAAAACTTTCTCTACCTACTAAGCCATGGATTTGACACATGGATTTTCCGTATTAATTTAAGCATTCCTAAACTTTTGATCATAATGTTGATGGCTTTGAGCAACTTCTGTTTTGATGCTTGGGTGTATCATATCACCTTTCAGAGTGGTGTTTTATGTTTTATTTTTCTCCATTTTTTATTTGAATTAGAAACAAGATTGTTTTACATGACAATCCCAGTTCCCTCTCCCTCCTGGCCTGCCCATACCAACCCCCCAACTAATACCCTACCTAACACATACTCTTTCTGCTCCCGGGGTGGGGGCAAGGCCTTCGATAGGGGTCTTCAAAGTCTGTCATATCCTTTGGGATAGGGCTTAGGTCCATCTTTGTGTGTCTAGGCTCATGGAGCATCCTTACATGTGGAATGGGCTCTCATAGTCCATTCCTATGCTAGGGATAATTAATGACGCACTAGAATAGGCTCCATAGATTTCCGAGGTCTCCTCACTGACACCCACGTTTGTAGGATCTGGATGAGTCCCAAGCTGATTTCCCAGCTATCAGTCTGGGTAACAAGAGATCTCTCTTGTTCAGTTCAGCTGTTTCTGTGGGTTTCACCAGCCTGGTCTGGACCCCTTTGCTCATCACTAGTCCTTCTCTGCAACTGGATTCCAGTTCAGTTTAGTGTTTGACTGTGGGTGTCTGCTTCTACTTTCACCAGCTCTTGGATGAAGGCTATAAGATGGCATATAAGTTAGTCATCAATCTTATTATCAGTGGAGGACATTTAAGGTAGCCTCTCCTCTGTTGCTTAGATTGTTAGTTGGTGCCATCTTTGTAGCTCTCCAGACATTTCCCTGGTGCCTGTTTTCTCTTTAAACCTATAAAGGCTCCCTCTATTTTGGAATCTCTTATCATGCTGTCCTCTATTCCTCCCCCAAATCAACCTTCCTGTTCCCTCATGGCTTCCTCATTCTGTCTATCCAATCTTCAGTTTAGGAACTTTCAGGTGGTTTCCAGTTTCTGGCTATTACAAATAATGCTGCTATGATCTACGTTGAACAGATGTCCTTATTGTATGAATGTGCTTCATTTGTGTGTGTGCATAACAGAAGAATGGCTGGATCTTGTGGTAGACTGATTTCCATTTTCCTGAGGAATCACCCTACTGATCTCCAAAGTGACTGTAGGAGTTGGCACTCTCACCAGCAGTGGAGCAGTGTTCCCTTTCTCCACATCCTCTCCAGCATAAACTGTCATTGGGGTTTTTGATTTTAGCCATTCTGTCAGGGTAAGATGGTATCTCAGAGGTATTGCCATTATTGTCATTTATTTGATAATATTTGCTGTCCTTTAATTCATGGCAAAATAACTAAGTCTTAAGGGATCATGCCCATGTGAATCTAGTCTTTTTAGTGGTGTAGGCACAGAATGATAGAACTTGAAGGATGTAACTGACAGTTGCTTTTCAGAGCCGAAACACAGGAGTGTTTCATAAAGGCTTTTTTATTATTCTTAAAATGTATTGATAGAGCAAAGAACTATCAGATCAGGAAGATATTTAGAACCTGATAATCATATATTCCGGGTGTATTATTGTATTATTGTATCATATATTCCGGGTGTATAAGAAAAATAATTTTCTTACCAAGTCTTATTTGTCATTGAAAGTGTGCAAAAGACTTACATACTTAAGTAGAGAAATAACCAGGTGGGATTATCTTTCCTTGAATACTATGGCTTATTGTTCTTCCTCAATCTTTCCTTGAATACTATGGCTTATTGTTCTTCCTCAATTGAGATACACTTTTAAGTTTTTCTTACATTTATTTATTCATTTTAAAATTACTTTTGTTGGTGTGTGGTAAGCATTTGATAATGCATGTATGTAGGCCAGAAATAAATACTGGAGGGACTCCCTCAGTGTTCCCCCTCCATGTGCTCTGGAAATTGAACTTTGGATCATTGGAAGAATGGTGCTTCAGTGCACAGAAGCAAGTCCTTTTATTTACTGAACCATCTTAATAACCCATTTGAGATTTCTTAATATCTTATATAATACTACTGTGTATGTCTATTCATGCTTGTGTGCATAAGTGTGTATATGTGTGTTTGTGTGTGTGAATTTTCTAGTCAGACATTTGGGATGATTTACACTTATTATTTCCTATGTTGATATTCTTTTAACATTTAATTTAACTCATACAAATATGTCAAGTATGCATATTTCTAGAATAATGAAAATGGTAATATTTAGAGATTAGAATACAGCATGGTGCAGAAAAATTTTTAGCCAAGACTGCTCTGGGCCTGAGTTCATTTGAAAATTACCAAAAGTATATGCCTGGAGGCTAAACAGAATTTGATGATGCTGCCTTTGCTACTGTGAGGGTGGTCACCAATGTATTAAAAATGAGTAAAAAGAAATAGAAAACTCATCTTCTCTCAGGAAAGCAAGAGATTAATTGACTTTGAACTCTGGAATTGTTACTAAGTGTGATGCTAATGATTTCAATTCATTAGGGATTGTGTTAGGTGTTATTCTGGGGAAGACAAACTTGAGGGAGAAACTGGTCAATTTTCTCAATATGGTCATATTGGATGAATGATTTTGTACTTTTCATGATTAGTTTATATCTGTTATTTGGGTAATTAAAAACATGTTGTGTGTCTGGTGTTTCAGCACAGACTAGAACCAATTGCTGTACAAACAACCACTAAGTCTACAAAACATATGGGGATTTTTAATGAATAAAAAGCCATCTTTAGAGGTATTAGTACCCACAGAAAGTTATTTCTAGATGAATGGAAAGATCTGAATTTCTAGCAGCTGCTCTAGACACTTTCTCCAGGAAAATTTCCTGTCATTACAGGAAACATGGACATAATTATTTGGATTTGATTTTAATATGTCCAGAAAATATAACCATTGATAAGTGTACCTCTCATTTTACAGCAAAGAATCCTGTTTTACAGTACAAAGAAGTTATTATATAGAAGTTACTATATTTGGACAAAATGAAGGGAACAAATGTTCACTGCCAACCAATATCTCTAGAATGTGGCACCTAGGCGGAAGGCTCAGGGAACATCATGGAAGGGGAGGCAGAAAAATTTTAAGAGGGAAAGTACAGGAACACTTCCTGAAAGATTTCCTGACTTTTATACATGAAAGGGAAAGTGCCTCCGTTAAATCTCAACAATATATGTTCTCAAACAAGACCTGTACTGTGACACGAAAAGACATTGCAACATAGACAGGAGAAATTTCAGAAGTCCTAACACATACATGAAAAGCTATGTGTGATTATCAACTGTTAAGACAAGGTGAATGATTTCTCAACAGGGATATTTCAGTATGGTACTTTTGTTCTGAAAACACACGAACTTTAAAAAGTAACAAATATATCACCGCAGGATCTCTCTGGGCCTGCGGATGCAAAGAATGTTCCAGCCTGCATAGAGTGGGTCCACCCAGACAGCAAGGACCTCCCTGAGTGTGGAAATACCTCACTCTCCCTTGCTCCTCTGCCACCTCTAACTGTCCTGAGTGAGGAGACTACCAGGAGAGGCAAAGACCATCCATATCTGCAGACATTGAAGTCTTGGCCCATGCACACCACCGGGTGACCAGAGGAGATAGAGAGACCCCACCTGCACCCACTGGAAGAAGAGATGGGAAGAAGGCAGAATAAGAGCACACTCAAAAGAAAGACCAATTTGACACCACCAGAATCTAAGTACTCCACATCAGCAAGATCTGTAAAGCACAACACAGAGGAAGAAGAGACAGACTTAAAAATCTACTTCATGAAGATGTTCAAGACCCTTAAAGAGGAAGCAAGAAAATCTCTTAAAGAAATAGAAGAAAGGCCAAACAAAAAATTCAAGAAATAAGTATTTTTCTTAAAGAATCTAAGAAAAAAAACTACCAAACAAGTGTAGGAAGCACTGGAAACAGTTCAAGGCATGAAAGCTGAAATAGAAACAATAAAGAAAACACAGAATGAGGGAATGATGGAAATACAAAGGCTGTTTCAGGATCTTGTATACTAATAGAATACAAGAGATGGAAGAGAGAATCTCAGTTGTTGAAGAATCGCTAGAGGATATACAGTTATAGACCTTGGAAAATCTCAAGTCCAACAAATCTCTCATAAAATATACAGGAAATATGGGACACCATGAAAAGGCAGAATCTAAGAATAATATGTATAGAAGAAGGTGAGGAAATGCAGCTCAGAGGTACATATTCAAAACACATTCAACAGAATCATAGAAGAAAACTTCCCAAACCTACAGAAGTATATGCCTATGAAACTACAAGAAGCTTACAGAACACCAAATAGACTCGACCACAAAAAGAACTCCCCTTGCCACATAATAAACAAAACACCAAACTTACAGAATAGAGAGAAAATATTAAGAGCAGCAAAGGAAAATGGTCAAGTAACATAAAAAGGAAAACCTATCAGAATCACACCTGACTTTAAATGGAAACTTTGAAAGCCAGAAGGTCTTAGATAGATGTCCTAAAAACACTAAGAGAACATGGATGCCAACCCAAACTACAGTACCCAGAAAAGCTTTTCATCACTATAGATGGAGAAAAGAAGATATCCCATGACAAAACCAGATGTAAACAATACATATCCACAAATACAGCGCTACAGAAAGTCCTAAAAGGAAAACTCCAACCCAACGAAGATAACTACACACACAAAAACATAGCTAACAGATAATCCAAATTTACTAAACAGGAAAAGAAACATGAGGGCGAAATCCACACACAATGACACCACTAACAAATCCAAAACAAACAAGAACCAACAATCAATGGGCATTAATATCCCTAAATATCAATGTTCTTAACCTGCCCATAAAAAGATACAGATTAACAGAATGGATATGAAGACAGAATTCATCCTTCTGCTTTATACAAGAAACACACCTCAACTCCATAGAAAGGCGTTACCTCAGAGTAAAGGGTTGGGAAAAGATTTTCCAATCAAAGGGACTCAAGAAACAAGCTGGTGTAGCAATCCTAATATCTAACAAATTAGACTTTGAACTAAAATCAATCAAAAGAAATGAAAAAGGGCCTTTCAAACTCATCACAGGAAAAGTCCTTCAAGATGAAGTCTCAATCCTAAACATCTATGCACCAAATACAAAGGCACCCACATTTGCAAAAGAAACATTACTAAAGCACAAACCACACATAAAACAACACACACTTATAGAAGGAGACTTCACCATCCCATCTAGATGACTAGATAAGCGAATGAGACAGAAATTTAACAAAGAAAGAAAGGATCTAACAGAAGTTATGACCCAATTTGGATTAACAGACATCTATAGAACATTCCATCGGAACACAAAAGAATATACCTTCTTCTCAGAACCACCTGGAACCTTCTCTAAAATTGACCACATACTTGGCAACATAGCAAACCTGCACATATACAAAAAAAAATTGAAATAACCCCCTGTATCTTATCAGACCACGACGATTTAAGATTAGAATTCAACATCAATACAAATTGCAGAAAACCTACAAACTCATGGAAATTGAATAACACCCAATTGCACCATTCCTGGGTCGAGGAAGAAATACAAAGTGAAATTAATGACTTCCTAGAATTTAATGAGAATGTAGATAAAACATACCCAATCTTATGGGACACTCTGAAAGCAGTGCTAAGAGGAAAGTTCATAGCACTAAGTGCCCACATGAAGAAACTGGAGAACAGTCACACTAGAGAATTAACAGAACAACTGAAAGCTTTAGAACAAAAAGAAGCAAACTCACCATGGAGGAGTAATCAAACTGAGTGCTATAATCAATAAAGTGGAAACTAGGAAGACATTACAAAGAATCAATGAAACAAAGAGTTGGTTCTTTGAGAAGATCAACAAGATAGACAAACCTCTAGCCAAACTAACCAAAAGGCAGAGAGCGAGCATGATAATTAACAAAATCACAACAGAAAAGGGGGATATAACAATGGACACTGAGGAAATCCAGAGAATTATCAGGTCATAATTTGAAAACCTGTACTCCACAAAATTTGAAAATCTGAAGGAAATGGACAATTTTCTGGATAGATAACACTTTCCAAAATTAAACCAAGAACAGATAATCAGTTTAAATCAACCTATAACCCCTAATGAAATAGAAGCAGTCATCAAAAGCCCAGGGCTTCACTGCAGAATTTTCCCAGAAATTCAAACAAGAGATAATACCAGTACTCCTCAAATTGTTCCCCACAATAGAAGTAGAAGGGACATTGCAAAACTCTTTATATGGGGCTACAATCATTTTGATTTACAAGCCACACAAAGATACAACTAAAAAAGTGTACTACAGACCAATATCCCTCATGAACATTGATGCAAAAATACTCAGCAAAATATTGGCAAATCGAGTCCAAGAAAACGTCAGAGAAATCATCCACCATGTTAAAGTAGGCTTCATCCCAGGGATTCAAGGATGGTTCAACATATGAAAATCCATCAATGTAATCCACATTATAAACAAACTGCAAAAGAAAAACCACGTGATCATCTAATTAGATGCTGAAAAAGCCTTTGACAAAAATCCAACATCCCTTCATGATAAAGATCTTGTAGAGAATAGGAATAACAGGAACATATCTAAACATGATAAAAGCAATATACACCAAACTAATAGCCAACATCAAACTAAATGGACAGAAACTGAAAGGGATTCCTCTAAAATCAGGAACAAGACAAGCCTGTCCACTCTCCAAGTGTCTTCAATATTGTATTTGAAGTTCTAGCTAGAACAACAAGACAAGAAACGGAGATCAAAGGGATACAAATTGGAAAGGAAGAAGTCAAGCTTTCACTATTTGCAGATGATATGATAGTCTACATAAGTGACCCAAAAAATTCTACCAGGGAACTCCTACAGCTGATAAACACCTTCAGCAATGTATCAGGGTACAAAATTAACTCAAAAAAATCAGTAGCCCAACTATATACAGATAATGAACAGAATGATAAAGAAATCAGACAAACATCACCCTTCACAATATCCACAAGCAACATAAAATATCTTGGGCTAACACTAACAAAATAAGTGAAAGACCTGTACAATTAGAACTTTGAGTCTTTAAAGCAATAAATTAAAGAAGATACCAGAAAATGGAAAGATCTCCCATGCTCTTGGATAGGTAGAATCAACATAGTCAAAATGGCAATCTTGCCAAGAGTAATCTACAGATTCAAGGCAATACCCATCCACATCTCAACACAGTTATTCACACCTTGAAAGAATAATATTCAACTTTATATGGAAAAACAAAAAACCCAGGATAGCTAAACAACTCTGTACAATAAAGGATCTTCTTGAGGCATCACCATCCTTGACTTCAAGCTCTATTATAGAGTCATAGTCCTGAAAACAGCTTGGTATTGGCACAAAAATAGACAGATAGACAAATGAAATTGAATTGAAAACCCAGGTATTAACCTGCCCACAAATGAACACCTTAGTTTTGACAAAGATGCTAAATCTATATAATAGAAAAAGATAGCATCTTCAATAAATGGTGCTGGCACAACTGGATAGGGACATGGAGAAAATTGCAGATAGATCTATATCTGTCACCATGCACAAAACATAAGTTCAAATTGATCAAAGATCTCAACATAAATCCAGCTACAGTGAATCTTCTAGAAGAGAAAGTGGGAGCTACCCTTGAACGAATTGGCACAGGAGACCGATTCCTGAACATTACACCAGTAGCACAGACATTGAGATCTGTAATTCATAAATGGGACCTACTCAAACTGAGAAGCTTCTGTAAGGCAAAGGACACAGTCAGTAAGACAAAGCAACAGCCCACAGAATGGAAAAAGATCTTCACCAACCCCACATCTGACAGAAGGCTGATTTCCAAAATATACAAGGAACTTAAGAAGCTAGCCACCAAAACACCAGACAATGAAATTAAAAAGTGGGGTGCAGAACTAAATAGAGAATTCTCAAAAGAAGAATCTAAAATGGCTGAAAGCAACTTAAGAAAGTGCTCAAAACCTTTGGCCATCAGGGAAATGCAAATCAAACCAACTCTGAGATACCATCTTACACCGGCCAGAATGGTTAAAATAAAAAACACCAATGACAATCTATGCTGGAGAGGATGTGAAGAAAAAGGAACACTCCTCCATTGCTGGTGGGAGTGCGAACTTGTAAGACCACTCTGGAAATCAGTATGGCGGTTGCTCAGAAAAATGGGAATCAGTCTACCTCAAGATCCAGCAATTCTTCTCTTGGGCATATACCCAAATAATGCACATTCATACAAGAACATATGTTCTACCATGTTCATAGAAACATTGTTTGTAATAGTCAGAACATGGAATCAACCTAAATGACCCTCAACTGAAGAGTGGATAGAGAAAATGTGGTACATTTACACAATGGAGTACTACTCAGCAGAAAAAAAAATCAATGGAATCTTGAAATTCACAGGCAAATGGATGGAACTAGAAGAAACCATCCTGAGTGAGGTAACCCAGTCTCAAAAAGACAAACATGGTATGTACTCACTCATATATGAATGTTAGACATAGAGCAAATGATTACCAGTCTATAAACTTCTTCACCAAAGAACCTAGGAAACAAGAAGGAATTTAAGAGAAAAATGCATGGACCTCAGAGAATGGGAAGGACCAGGATCTCCTAAGCTAATTGGGAGTATGAGGCTAGGAGAGAGCAATCCGGCAGAATGTGAGGAGGAGAAGAGGAGGACAGAGGAGGAAATGAAGAACCAGAAATGTTGAGTTGGGGGAAGAATAGAGGAGAGCAGGATGAGAGAAACCATATCAGAGGGTGTCATTATAGCTCAGAGGAGAGATCTGGAACTTGGGAGATTTCCAGATATCTACAAGGAAGACACGAATCTAGGCAATGGTGGAGAGGATAACCTAAAGTCCCTTCCCATATAATGAGTCTGATGACTATTTTTTATGCCATCCTAGAGCCCTCATCCTGTGGCTGATGTAAGCACAGGCAAACATGCGCAGATATACTGTGAACTGAACTCTGGAACCTAGTTGCAGAAAGTGAGGAATCAAAGGTGTCGGGACAAGGCTGGTGAAACCCACAGAATCAGCTGACCTGAACAAGGAGGAGCACATGTAACCCAGACTGCTGTCTGGGAGGCCAGCACAGGACTGAATCAGACCCCTGAACATGGATGTGAATGAGGAGTCCTTTGCACTCTAAGAGGCCCCTGTTAGTGGATTAGTATTTTTCCCTGGTGTAAGAAGGGACTTTGAGAGCCCCTCCCATGTGAATGGATGGACACATTGGAAGGCCTAGGCCTGACCCAGAATGATGTGGTGGACTTTGGGGAGCCCTGTCGAGGGCCCTACACTGCCTAGGGATTGTAGAGTGTATGGGGTGGAGGGCAGGTGGGGGGTTGGGGGGATAGATAGGGTGAGATGAGGGGAGGAAGAAGGGATTGACATGTGAAGCAAGCTTGTTCCTAATTTGAACTAAAAAAATTAATTACCAAAAATTAAATAAAAAAGTAACAAATATTTCTACATTAACAAAAGTATCAGCTAAAGATGATTTTTTTCTCTATGTTTGAACAGGTAAAAGACAATTGGCAACTTTATAAGTCCATTTGGAGTGCATGGACCAACACCATTAAATTTCTCCATCCATGCTGTATATAAGTATAGCATGGAATAATAAGTCACCAGGGTCCAGTAGCCAGAAAGGTTTGTCAGATCTCCTCCAATCTCAGAGCTGTTCCCATTTCAAGGCATTAGCACGTATGTCACCTGTCTTCATTTTTTTCTTAGTGGCTTGTCTACAGCCAAGATTTTCAGGAGGTCTCCTCTGCTCACATCTGATCTTCATTAATTTTTAAGGAGTCCATAGGTTTATGCTTACTGTGGCAATAAACACAAACTCTCCTACAACATAACACATTTCTTGCCATTCTGAAGACAAGGCATCCTTAAAATATATAGGGTGTTTTTTTTTCTTTCTCATTAACAATTTAACCATGTAAAGGAAATAAAGTACTATATTGGCACACGTGCCTGATGTTGTGTTCCCCATTCTTATTTGGCTTGTTCTTTTTTATTGATTTATTCTGTCTTTAAAGTCTTTACTATTTATTTTTACACTGTTCTTCCCAAGATTGTCTATATTTACCTTTTTTTTTTCTTTCGTAGGCATCTAAGCACATTTTCAAACATACTGTACATGTTCAGAGGCTTTTTTGCTTTTTTTTTTTTTTTGGAGTGGACCTGGCTTTCCCCATGCCTGCAATCTTTTGTGACCACATCAACCAAACCATAAAAATGACCAAGCCACCTGCTGTGTGGCTCTGCTTAGCATATGACAATGGCAACTGGCTCTGCCCCACTCAGATATTTGAGAACCAAACCCTATGCCCACACACACTGGCTGGGAGAAGCATTTACCTGCCAGAGCTATGGGAAATTGGTGGGCCTGTGCTACAAAAGATTTTTCTATGCAGTGCAAAGTAGCACACAGCCTGACCAAGTGCTTGTCTGCACAGCAGGACCTCACTAATGATTTGGTCCATTCTATTGCATGGGGTAGTTTTTCCTGAGAAACTGTGTTCACCAGGAATCTGCCTCTGACTCTGCATGCTGAATCCTTCCAGACATCTCAACCCACATTCCTGGATATACATGCTATGTGTTGGACACCCTGTGTAGGTGGACTCTCTTGAGATTGACAGCTCCTAAATAATGGCATTGAAACTTTTATTAATTCTCAAAGCTTGGGGAAGACCATAGTCCAACAACTGGTCACCACATTACACTTATATCCAAGCATTTACTAATACTTGTTTAAGAATCCATGGCTATACCTAAGCATTTACTAATACTCGTTTTAGAATCCATGACCCATTAGTAATACCTGTTTTAGAAGCCATGATACAGTGCTGTTTACACTAATGACTGTTCTCCATCATAAACTTGTGAAAATATTTGCCAGCATTATGAAAGCTATTCAGAAAAGACAGAACTTACTTGAAACTGGCAATATTTTCTTGTTTATGCCTTGCAATCAAACTATGTAAAACTAAAATTTGTGATATCTATTGCTTGAGAAATGATAAGTTTGTGTGTATGTGGTGTGGTAGAAATCAACCACTCTTTGGCTATCCATGCCCAAGAATATGCCCAAATCTTAGGTATAGGGTTGTTATGAATTGGTCTTAATACTTCAAAAAAATAAAAAGAGATGTGTTGAGAGGTACATTGGGTGAGTCAGGGAAACTGAAGGGATAAATAAGAAATGGCTAAAACCAAGAAAGAATATTACATGTAGAAAATGTTGATAAATGAAATCATTATATATTTCATTGTGGTTTTGTTTTAAAAATGACAGATGGTTGTTGATACAAATGAGGTGCATCTTAGTAAAAGTGTAAATATTAAGTAGTACTTAATGTTGATATGCAATAATATTTCAAGACTTACCCTGTTATATCACTCAATGATTAAACAATTCAAGATGCTTGTGTTATATGCTCATTTCACATACTATTTTAAAATAATTTTAATACTCAATTTATTATTTTAAGATTTATATGAAAATATACATGCATGAAAAGTTGTTGCTGTTGTCCGAGTCTCTGTGAATTTAGCAATGTGTGTGGCTATCCAGGGAATATGCAGAAAAAATGGAAATGAAATCTGTGCAATTTCTCACCCAGTTTCCTTGGCTGTTTCCCACACAAGTTAGAGCATGCCATCTTGCTGAAGGAAATATTACATAACTGGGTCCTATGAATTAAACCAGGCTTTATTGCATCACTCTTACAACCTTTATACCAATTCCTCCTCATAGATCCATGATCCTTGAGTTAGAGGGGTTTATGAAAACATCCCATTTAGACATAAGTCCTTCAAAGTCTCTCAGAATTTTGCCCTTATGAGGGTCTCTGTATTACTTTCAAAATAAAAATTTAATGGCATTGGGAATAAGTTCCAATATATTTGGAGAAGGGATTGAAATTTTCTCTGTGTTTTATTTATTCCCCAACAAATTCACTTAGATATAGAATAAATCTGGTTCTTCTCAAACTCATGTACCCTAGGTTTCCTTTATTAAATCAATTTTTGTTTAAATTAAAAACAATCTTATTTTACATATCAATCTCAGTTCCCACTCCATCCCATCCTCCCATGCTCCCCCACACAAACTCCCCATCACACCCACCAAACACTCCCAGAGTGTGTGATGCCTCCAACAAGGCATCACAATATGTGACATCAAAGTCTGTCACATATTTTGGGGCAGGACCAAGACCTTCTCCAATGTATCTAGGCTGAGAGAATATCCTTCCATAGAAAATGGGTACCCAAAGACCGTTTTGTGTACTTGGATAAATACTGGTTCCTCTGCCAAAGGCCCTATAGAGAGCATAGGCCTTCCATTGACACCCCCAATCAAGAAGCCTGGTTCAGTCTTATGCTAGTTACCCAGCTGTCATGGGTGTTCATGTATTACCACTTGATCAGGTCAGCTGTTTTTGAATGTTTCTCTGCCATGATCTTGACGCCTTTACTCATTACTACGCCCTCTCTACAACTGAATTCTAGGAATTCAGCTCAGTACTTACCACACAGAAGGCATCCAATATCTTCTAGTTTTTTTTAAGTATTGGCTTTTACTAAGTTTTTTAAAGGTGGGCATATTTCATATATTTTGTAAACAACAACATACTATCCATTCTCTGACTTTTTACTTGCAGGATTGCATCCTGTATTCCAGACATTATGATGGCTCCATATAATTTTTCTGTTTTTACCAGAGAGTAATATTGGAATGTAAATTTTAATTATGTTCCTTGTAAATTTCTATAAATTTAGCACTTGAAAGGGTGAGGCTGAAACATGTTTGTGAAATTACAAGTCACCCTAGCCTACCAATTGAATTCTAAATCTACCAGTACCCAAAGTGAGATTTATGGCTTAAAATATACAGGGTAAAATACAGTAGAGAATCAAAAATTCCTCAAAAAAAGACCTTAATTACCTGTACGGTTGACCGCACCGCATGTGGTCACATGTATATAGAAAGGTGTAAACAAGGTAAGATAGAGCTAGTGCTCTCTCTGTCTCTCTCTCGGGGTTGAACCAGCATTGGAAAGCTGCTGGGACTCTACCACTAGAAGTGACAACCTGGTTATGGATTTTTGTGTGAGTATAACTCCCAAATAAATTACCAGTTAATAAGCAGTCTCTGAATCCATTTGGATTCAACAATAGCCTTTAGAATATATCTGTAAGCAACACTGCCTGGTTGCCTTGGTATTATTTAGGTCTTCCATGATGATAAATCCAGTCAACTGTCAGATAGTACTTCTGTGTGGACATACTAATTTTTTTGATTTTTTAAATTTAAATTATAAACAAGCTTGATAAATGTCAATCCCAGTTCCCTCTCTGTCCCATCCTCTCATGATCCCCACCCCCTATCCCATGCCATTTCTCCTCCCCAGTGAGGTTGGGAACTTCCATGGGGGAACTTCAAAGTCTGTTATATCATTTGGAGCAGGTTCTAGGCTCTCCCTGGTGTGTCTAGTTGAAAGAGTATCCCTCTATGTGGAATGGGCTCTCAAAGTCCATTCCTATAACATGAATAAATACTGATCCACTCCCAGAGACCCCATAGATTGTCCAGGATTCGTAACTGACAGATGTGTTCAAGTCTGGATAAGTTCTTTGCTAGTTTCCCAGCTATCAGTCTGGGGTCCATGAGCTCCCCTTTGTTCAGCTCATCTGTTTCTCTGGGTTTCTGCAGTGCGGTCATGACCCCTATATTATCCCTCCTCGCTCTCTGCAAGTGGATTCCAGGAATATAGCTCAGTGTTTAGCTGTGGATGTTTCCTTCTGCTTGAATCAGCTACTGGAGAAAGGCTCTAGGATGACCTGTAAGATAGACATCAATTCTCATTACAAGGAAGCACATTTAAGACAGCATCTCCACTATTGCTTAAATTGTTAGTTGGGGTAGGTGGATGTACTTATTATATATTGTATAAATGCACATATCTATAACTATGTATATGAATATCCAAATATATTTACAACTCATTAGACAAAAGATGAATTCTAAATTTTTTATTATAGGAACAAATCAAGCACCAAATTAATTTTTCCATATTTTAAATTTTAGTAACCTTCCACAGCACTTGTGTGAAATTTGGATACATTAACTCAATCATGTATGAGGAAAATATGTTCAAAGCAGTAAATATATCACACTTATGAGCCCAAGGAAAGATGTTCAATATGTACTTTAAGTTATACCATATGTAGTTATCATTTTGAGTATTAATTTATAAAGTTAATGTTCACTTCACATGCTTATTTTCACTACTTCATTCTGTTATACTCCCCATATGATTGTAGCTATCTAAACACACACAAGGTGACACCAAGACAGAGAAACTTCATTTGATTGTGTTCTTGGGGTCACCAAAACAACTCGTTTTTGAAAAATTATGCTCACCTTTGAACAAAATAAAAGGAAAATTTCTTCAACAACATTTGATGGGTTTTGACCCCAATTATAGGAAAAGAAAAGGTTGATTATGTAGAAATTCTTTGCCATTGATTTGTTATTAACAGAAAAACAGTGTGCACAAGCTGCAAAACTCAATGAAAGTTTGCATATGACATTTAGAAACTAACTATTGGGCCCAACACTGTTTCTCAGGAACAGATTGCTGACCACGTGATCTGTGAAAACAAGGCCTCTCAAACATCCCAGAACACAGACAAAGCAACTAAGTAATTATTCCCTGAACAACATGTAGGCAGAAAATAGTGTTCAGTTTGATCCTGTCACACTCCACTCCTAAATGAACACACACAGGCATATATTAAGTATAAACTATTTGTACTTAGGCAAAATCATCTTATTTGCTCACTCTCTATAAATCCTAACCCATTTCTTTTCATCAGTGAATCTCCAGGTGGTTTAGCATAACAGAGGAAAACAGAGCAACCTAAATTCCCTGAAGTTACATGGCGACTCTCAGGAGACTCACTCTCCATATACCTCTCCCAGAATTCAACTCTGGCTTCATTCCCTATATGTCCTCAATGGCTACATATTGTCTGACTATGGGCCAAAATAGCTTCATTCATAAACCAATAAGAGAAACATATATCCACAGCATATAGAAAAGCATCTGCTTCAGGTTCTATTTCCTACTGGAGAAAATAAGGATTTTTTTTTTAAAAAAAATTCACATTGGCCAATTATGTATTTCAAAGTTGATGAGCAAAAATTATGGATATCATTATGTAGTACATTAACATTTGCCAAATTTTAAGAAAATATTCCATGGTCTGCCCTTGCTTTGTTAGGTTAAAGAATCAAATGCAAGTTACATTTATCATAATTAAGAAAATCCATAATGGTAATTATCAGTCCTCAAAAGCAACAAAGATTCCAGAAGGATTCTATATAAAACAATAAATTAGGAGAGACATCTCTCTTCCATGAAAGTCACCCAACTTTTGGCGGCACCCTAAGCCCATCCATCTTCAGCCAGTATGGCCAGAACATGTAGCAGAATTTTGGAGGAAGAATATAAGAAGGATCATCCTTTCCCTTGGCGTCTTCAGCAGTCCGTCTTCTTTGGAACCTGTTTGTCTAGTTTGGACACCATGCTGTCAAGCAGTCAAGGGAAGAGAGGATTCTCCTCCAAATAGCAAGTTCTGCCCTGTGAAAGGCAAACTCCATAACCAGATTCTTTAATGACCATCTTAATCTCTAATGTGATCTGTTGACTTCACAAGATGATTATAGCTATACATAACCAATTCCTATCAAATCATGTTAACGTGTCTATAAGGATTTTATCAAGAAAAAGTATAGAAAAGAGAAACAAATATAGCTACCACTGGAAGCTTTTGTAAGTAATAAGGAAAAAATCTGTTAAAAATAAAACAACAAGTACAAGAACCAAAGAAGAAAAAATTGTAAAACAACTACCAATGAGGATTTCACTAAAAGCTACAGGTACAGGGGACAGGATGGAGCTTACTCAGCATGCTCAGCTACCTCGATCTATCTGTAAATCTCCTCTTTTGTGGCAAAAGGACTGGTTTGCCACTCTATGTATATAGTTACACTATAATCAAAGAAGGCCATAATAAATATTTTTGAAAGACCAACATAGGTTACATGAATATGTCACAGAAGGGAATATTTACATTTATAAAAGATGAAATAGTATGCCTGCTTTCTAGAGGTCTACAAAGGCTATGGACGATAAGAGGATCTATTTACAAGTCATTCCTAAAATGCTACTCAGGCCATTATTTGGGTCAGGATAATTATCAATGAAGAAATTACGGGATATAATCCAGGAGATTCCACCCCGTCATTCTGATTGTTTTCCAAGAAAAAATTCTCTTTGGCTTAACTAAAGTCATCTAATTACAAACTATTTACAGTTTGATACGTGGGTGCAAACTGATTCTTCTGTGCCTTTCCAAAACTTGGAATAGGCAGCTTTTACTTGCTCAGTCAGTGAAGAAACAGAGACTTTATAACTACTAAGACAAAATTACGAGATTAGTAGAAACATCACTCCTTTGAACGCAGAAATGAATTTTCTAAATAAAGAAACAAAAAAAAATATCTTACTACAGTATTCTGAGGAAAAGGCAATGGGACATATATAGCAGCGTTTCAGTACTGCAGTCATGAATCCCTTCTGTTTCATGACATAACAGAGAAACACACACAAGCCCAGAGTTACCCCGAGATACCAAAACATACTGGGTAGACACACAATTTATATAGTTTCAATAAACCATAGAAAGTCATAATAAACATTTTGTTGAAAGAACAGTATAGGATAGATGTATATGTCAAAGATTGAAATGTTTACATTTATAAAAGAGGAAACAGCATATCTGCTTTCTAGGGGACTGCAAAGACTATGGATGTTTAGATACTATATTTACAAGGCTATTTACAAATAATTCCCAAAATGCTACTCATGCCATTACTAGGCTCAGGATAATTATCAATGAAGAAACTACAGGATATAATCCAGGAGATTCAGCCCCGTCATTCTGAATGTTTTCCATGAAAACATTCTATTTGCATAACTAAAGTCATCTAATTACAAACTATTTACAGTTTGATACGTGGGAGCAAACAGATTCAGCTCTGCCTTTCCAAATCTTGGAGTAGGCAGCTTTTAGTTGCTTGTTGAGTGGAGAGAGAGAGAGAGAGAGAGAGAGAGAGAGAGAGAGAGAGAGAGACTTTATAGCTACCTGTAAATATTACGAAAGTAGTGTAAACTTCACTCATGTCAATGCAGAAATAAAATTTCTAAGTACAAAAACAAAAGAAAATTATCTTATTACACTATTCTGAGGAACATGTAAAGGAACTTAGATGGCAGCGTTTCAGTACTGCAGTCACGAAACTCTCCTGTTTCATGACATAACAGAGAAACACAGACAGACCCAGAAATACCCCGAGAAAGCCACACAGACTGGGTAGACACACTATTCACATAGTTTCACTATAACTGTAGAAAGCCATAATAAACATTTTGTTGAAAGAACAAAATAGGATACATGTATATTTCACAGGCAGGAATCTTGATATACATAAAAGATGAAACAGTATACCTGCTTTCCGGGGAGTTCAAAGACTATGGATGGTTAGATGCTCCATTTACAAGGCTATTTGCAAGTAAAAACTAAAATGCTACTCATGTCATTAATTGGGTCACGATAATTATCAATGAAGAAATTACAGGATAAAAACCAGGAGATTCAGCCCCATCATTCTGAATGTTTTCCAGGAAAACATTCTCTTTTGCTAAACTAAAGTCATCTATTTACAAACTATTTACAATTAGATCCATGGGTGCAAACCAATTTATCTGTGACTTTCCAAATCTTGGATTAGGCAGGTTTTCATTGCTCAGTGAGTGAAAAAAAATAAGGGGGAGAGAGAGATAGAGAGAGAGAGAGAGAGAGAGAGAGAGAGAGAGAGAGAGAGACAGAGAGACAGAGAGAGAGAGACAGAGAGAAAGAGAGAAAAAGTTTATAAATGCTAGGACAAAATTAGCTGAGCAGTAGAAACATCACTCGTTTTAAGGCAGAAATAAGATTTCTAAATACAAAAACAAAATAAATGATCTTACTACACTATTCTGAGGAAAAGGTAAAGGGACTTAAATAGCAGCGTTTCAGTACTGCAGTCATGAAACTCTCCTGTTTCATGACATAAGAAAGAAACACACAGAGACCCTGAATTAACTCATCCTCTACTAATAAATTCTAGGAAAATAATTGACAAAAGTAAAAATAACATACACAAAGAAACTAACATGCACATATTCTCACCATATAACTAGTTTATAGCAAAGCACCCTTGAAGAGCTGACCTGAAGACATAATGCAATCTGAAGATACAGTTAGTGCTTACACTCTAGCCTTCATGCTATTACAGCTTGGTTATTTGATCATCAGTAGTGACAGTTAAATATTTGCTAATGTCAAATTGTAATTGTAAAATTGTTTTTTACATAATCAATCATTAAAATTTCTTAATCCAAAATGAAGATAATTTGTTCTACTATTTTTTTCCAACACATGAAGCACACAATATTTGAAATTTTTTTTCCTGTTTGAACAGTACTTCTTTCTCAGTGTACCATTCTTAACCAACTTTGTGAACTATTCCATTGTGAAAGGATAAAATGAGCTCTACTTGGCACTGCCTTCAGCTGCCATGCCTTTAAATGCAGAGAAAGTTCTGCTTTAGTATATAACACCATAAAAGGAGACACATTTGAAGTTTAACTTCCATCCCAACCCACTCCACCCCAGTTTGAGACAAGATTTCATGTCTATTATCCAGACTGGCCTCAACTTTACTATGATACCCAGCTTAACTCTGAACTCCTGATCTCCTGCCTCTACTTCCCGAGTGCTGGCTTGGGGGTGTGCACAACCATGTCCAACTTTTCCTCATTTAGTCCAAGTTATAAAGCAGCTTTTCTTAGATTACTTGCCTTAGAGTTTTCTGTCAAAAACAGTCATTCTGTCTTTTGGCAAGTGGATCTGTCACAATTGTAGCCACCCAGAAATGTAGAAGACACCCTTGAAAGAAATCATTGCAGTTAACAAAATGAAGTGAAGATGACATGCAAGTAGAAGTTGGCACACAACTTTAATTCTAGCTTCAGGAGGTAGAAGCAGGTGGATCTCTGACTTCCTGGTCAGCCCATTCTACATAGAGAGTTCCAGCCTCTGGTGTTATCTATACAGTTGTTTACCTAGTCTGTTAAAGCATGACTCCAAGTGTTTTTGCATTGTGTCAGCTTAGAGGTTGCTCTAAAATCATTTCTAGAATGATTTCCATATCCTTGTTAGGATTAAGGCACTGAAACACATCACAACTAGATTGCATAGAGTTAGCAACAACCACCCCGGACAATACCTGAAGGTTTAATATTCCTTTTAAAATGAGAGTCCTTAATGTACCCATTAGTTGGTCAGATGCTAAAGCCCATGGGTGACCTAATGAGAAGGCTCCTTCTATTTAGGGAACAACACTCAGCTAAACCAGAAGAGCTCTGCTAGTACAACTGTCATGATGTCTTCCTTTAGTCAACCCAGCTGTCCCAGGTGATGCCACTCTAGACTGATTGAGACTGCTCCTCTGAGTGTACCATTCTGCTAGCTTTCCATCAGAGAATTAACTGAAACTTTTGGCCAACAGCTGATGCTTGAACTGTCTGTCATTCACCAGTAATTATGCTCAAAAATCGGAAGCTGGAATAGGACTAAATCATGCTGAATACATGAAATGCTAAATGAAATTTCAACGAGATACCTGTTGCAAAATCCTTCACAACATGGACATTCAAGATGAAACCACTAAGATTTCCACTCAACTTCCAGCTCTATTTTCTTTTTCAATCACCTTTGCTTAGTTTTTGTATTTGTATAAACACCCAATTCTCTTAACCAAGAAGGATAATCTGCATTTGGTGGGCAGCATCGCTGGCTTCATCTTCTAGTCAGATGCCTTCTGAGATGTGGAGCTGTGTGAGGAAGAGCTGCAGGGCGAGGAACATTCTGGAGAACACAGATAATGCAACAGGGGGAGGCGACTCTTCCCACACAAGTCCACAGACTTAATTCATCTGACAAAGCAGTCCAAACACACTCTGGTATACCTAGAGCCTGGGGAATTGGCAAGCTGAATCCAAGTATCTTAGCAGATTGCCAGGAAGATAAGAGTGAGTGTCAGAAATATTTCTGGATCCTCCTGGTCTTTGCCAGTAATCCCAGTCCAGTTGGAGGGCTATATGTTAAATGACTAAGCAAAGAAGCAAACAATGGATTTCCTTGAAAACTCAGCTCTTCAAGATGAATAGTGTTGGGGATCTCTGGAGGCCGGTCCGTCAGCAAGTTATCGAGGAGAGTGGGGAAACCGATGCAACTGTGAAAGCTGAGAAAACACATTGGGATTTTGTTGTCACATAACACCAATAACTGAGAGAAGGTAGAATTGCTAATTCTGGGCGCGGGTGGGGGGGACTACTATCCTGATGTTTGCTGCCCATGTTAAGGGTCTGCCGGTTTCCCCCTCCAAAACCTAGGCTGGGCCCTCCTGGAAACATGGCCAGTGAGTTTGAGTACCTGGAGTGTGCAGAGAGCTGCTACCGTGTCGGTCCCTCCAGCAGCAAGCCTGTGTCCTGGAGCCTCTTGTTCCTGTCCATCAGCATGCCCAGTGGCACTCTGCCACAGCAGCTGGGGTCGCAGCGCCATGGGCGGGTCCCTGCTCATGTCCTGTAGCTGGAGGTCAGGGAAGTGGCTGCTCAGCCCCTGCCTGGGAAGCATTGTCAGATGGTTGTAGGGCAGCAGCAGCCACAGCGTCGCCAACCGGGAGTCCCGCATCTCTGCTGGGCTCCCCTCTAGCTCGGGATCTGGAGCCTAGGCCCACAGGCTGAGGAGGGAGCAGCTGAGTCCATGTCTCCCATAGCGGAGGCTTCACTCATCTGTCTGGATTCCCAGGCAGCTGCCAGCTGACACCGTGGCACCTCCCGGAACCGGAAGTGAGCTCCGTGTAGGAAGTGCCTGGGCTTGGAGGATTTGGGGCCGCTCACACAACCTTTCTCTAAGATTTAAGGGAAATGTGGACCTTTATCATTTTATGGACTGAAAAATGTGTTGAAACACTCTGTTAGACACCGAATGTAGCTGCGATCTTGACACATGATTACTTCATGTGTGAGATGGTGTACGTGGGAGAGCCCTTGTGCCTGTCCTTTTCCTCTGCCTATCTCAGGATCACAGACAGCCTTCCCACAGATCAGGGCAGGATCCAGCAACGTTACCATGAATCTTGACAGGGAACTGAGAAAATAACGTCGCTTATGGGACACAGCAAAAGTGGAGGGTTTCAAAGCATTTTGGGAAGTGTAATTCGACTTATAATGAATTGCTTCCTTTTTACCTAAAATCAAAAAAAGCATAGCTGTGTAGAATGGTCATTCAGCAATAGACATGCGTTGCATGTATGAACTGCTGACTGTTATTTCTCGAATAAGCATGACAATGGGACCAAATTAGGTGGTCTACCTATGTCAGGACGTGACAAGAATAAATTATCTGATATCTGTGTTTGCTCTCCATTCAGCTGAAAAGATTAGGCGGTCAATTCCATGCTACTGAAAACGGCGACTCAGATCGTCCCCAAGTAGCAGTAAATTGTACTGCTACTGGATTGAGATTCCTGGTATATATCCTTTCCAGCATAAACTCTAAACAGCTCTTCTGCTTCTCATAGGGTACAATTGCCAGACCAGCAGGGTTTCATGAAAGTTCAAAGTAAGGAACAAAGAGTTCATTGGTTTCCTTAAAATGAGGCTGAGCAGTCTGTTGCTAACTTGATAAGAAAACCGATTATTTGGCAAATGCAACATAACAGAAAATTGATACATATTAATAAATGAAGTCTAAGTGTGAAAAATAGTCATACTCTAAATAAACATTAAATATTAAGTTACTACTTACTCTTAAAAGTATGTGTGGTGTTGTAAATACTAAATGGGAAGGTGGCTTGCATGTGAAATTTCCCCCTTGGTGTCAAACCTTTAGACATTTGGTCTCCAAGTAGTGGTGGTTGTGGATCCTATAGGATTTGGACCCTTGATTGAGGAAGTGAGTCAGTGGGGAATGACTTCAGTTTTTATAACTCAGCCCAACTTTGCGTTCCCTGACAGATGCCCGAACTGCACATCCAATGTGACCATCCTGCCCCCTGTACTTGATGCCCTGTCTTCTCTTACTACTACTATTTTGATTTTATTGTGACAATGACATGAACCCCAAAAAGTATAGGCAGTCCCTACATACATAATTATATGCTCATACTTTTGTTAGATGCCTCTGGGTTCACTGGTAGGATTGGAAGCCTTCCTACAATACACTTTGAAAACCACAGCTGTTTCCAAAATGTTTACCTGAACTAAGGGTGCAAATTCTCAGTATCTGCCCCAGTTACCAAACTAAAATAAAAATAAATAAAGAATGATTCCAAGACCAAAACAAAACAAAACAAAACAAAATAAAAGAATGGTGGTGAGGCTTTTTTCATAAGTATATGTGTGCTAGTCCATACCACCATGCCACTCCAGCAAGGTGTTTACCCATAAGAAAAGAGGGGGAATTATAAGAACATTTGCTATAGCTGCATAAATGTATCCCTTGCTATCATATAACAATGCACACCCCTCACACTGATGTATGTGTATGCATATGTAACTCTAACCTCTACCTCAGAGCCCCCATTCTGGCATTGAAATAGCGGAATTGTCTTCTGAATTTTCTACTCTATCTTTTTAAATATATAAATAATATGATATGACATAATAGAATATATTTGAAACAAACTTTAGTCTGACCAACCATGTTTCATGCTATCATAGGTTAGCATTTTCGTCACCAGAAGTGAGACTTAGATATTTTCAAATGCCAATAGGTTTTCCTGTATAAACCAGTACTAAAATTTGTGAATATCCACTGACAATAATTTGTGGCAATATTTTTCTCCTACACCTCTAGGATACAGGATTTTATTATTCCCATTCCTGTTTTATCAAAACTTCTGTCGTAGTGTTCAGTGGTTAAAGCTACTTTGTGACCGATTCTATTGTAAATGGATATATTGAGCTCTATTTCTCACTCCCTTCAATTCCCATGTTATCTGCTTGTAGTTTTGCTTACATGTGCAGAGAAAATTTTCCTGTAGTATACATCACGAGCCAAGGAGCCATATTTGCCAGTTAAAAGCCACCCCACGCCAACTCATAGCCCACTCTGAGACAAGGCTTCATGTATAAAGGGCATGCTTGCTTCATCTTTACCTTGATGCCTAGGCTAGCATGGAATTCCTGATCTTCTGCCTCTCCCACCCAGGTAATGGTTTGGAGGTATGCACCAACATATCCAACTTTTCTCATTTTGTCCAAATTGTAAAGGAACTTCTCTTAGCTTACATAATATCCAGATTTTTGTGTAAGAACAATAAATTCTTCGGTTGTTTGGCAAATTGATATATCTGGACTGCTGCCTCCCATAAAGGTAAAAGCCTCTGTTACAAGAGATCAATTCAGTTAACCAGACGAAGAGAAGATAACCCTGGAAGAATGTGGCGGTGTATACATTTAAAGGAAAGCAATAGGTGTTAGAGGCAGGTGGATTTCTGTATTCCCGGTCAGCTCATTCATTCCTCATACAGAGTTCCCCGCTTGAAATCTCAGGTGTTATCTAGACACTTTCTTTTAGATAATATGTTGAACCATATTTCCAAGAGTTTTGCTGTGTGCCAGGTTGTAGGTGGCTCTCCAAACATTTCTAGAATAAGCTTCTCTACCTTTCCTAGGGTTCCCTCACTGTACCACATCACAGCTAGATTGCATTAATTTAGTAAATCACACCAATCATGAGCTGAAGTTTAAATCTTCCCTTAACATACCAGTTAATTGTCCATAGGATAAGCCTAGATAGGACACACGTAGAAGAATCAATCAGTTTCTGGCAGTGATTTCATCCACCCAGAACAAAACTGGTAGTACACCTGTCATGTTGTCTTACTTTCCTCAAACCAGCTGACCCATGGGGGACCACTCCTGTAAGTGTACCATTCTCCTATATTTTCCATAAAGACTTAACTGAAATTTGTGACCAACCCGCTTAATTTGGAACTGTCATTCAGAATACATTAAACCAACTGAGTTCTATTCCTGCTTGCGTCACAAAGTGACATTGTGGCTTAAATTATACAAAGGAAAATACAGGACAGAAACAAAAATGCAACACAGTATACCTCCAAAACAAAAACTTTTAATATATATCTGGAAACAACATTGCCTAATTGACTTGGACTCATTCAGGTCTGTCATGCTGAAAAGCCAGTCAATTGTCAGATAGGCCTTTTGTGTGGATGGACATATACATTGTATAAATGAGCATATCTAGAACTGTGTCAGGGAATATCCAAATAGATTTACATGGGAATAAACATGGATGCTGACTTCTCATCATTTACTATATGAACACATCTAGCAGGAAGTTAATTAATCCACTTTTTTTTTTCATTTATGTTCCACACAATATGTATGAAATTTGGCTTCATTAAGCGAATCATGTATGACACAAATATGTTGAAAGCAGTCACAAGATGATCCTTGAAGGGCCCAACTAAACATCTTTACTAAGAACATAGTTATCACATATCTAGGTCCGGTTTGGTTTGATTCTTAATTTATTTAAAGAATGTCCCAGTTGAGGTCAATTCTTACTAGGACTGAATTCAGTGGCATTCTTCATAGGATTGTACTCATCCAAACACACATACAGAGACACCCACCCACATCCAAACACAGAGACAAACTTCCTTATCTAAATATGTCCTGGGGAATCTAAACACTTACTTCATTTTGAAAATTTGTGCTCACATAATTTATCACATTTTTAAAATAAATTTCTGAAGATTTTATTGAATCTAATACAGAATTCACAACTCTTAAGGCAACAATCATGAGGGTAAGGGTGTGTATACATACATACATATATATATATATATATATATATATATATATATATATATAGTAGATCATATATTTTCAAGTCCTCTGTGTAAGGTGGCACAAGATATTGAACAATGTAAACACTGTTCTTAGAAACTTTCAAATACAAGGTCATAAAATTTATCAAAATAGGACTATATCTTTTCCAGAGATCATACTCCAATACTGATTTATCTTGCACGGTTACATTTTCGTTATGTATATACTTATCCAGCAAAGTGTAGCACACAACAGTTGAGGTACTTATATTAAAGAAATTAGAGCCTCCCTAAGCATTGGACCAAAATAGAGTATCGTTTCTTCAGTCACATTTGTTGTTATTTGGCCCCAAAGTTATGAAAACATAAGGCTGCTCATGTAGAAATTCTTTCCCATTGCTTTGTTACTAACAAACTAAAAATGAGCAAAAGATGGCAAAAACCTCAACGAAAGCTGGCATATGACATTTAGAAAGTGAGTATTGGGCCCAGCACTGTTCCTCGGGAACACCTTGCTGATCCCATGATCTGTGAAAACAGGGCCTCTCAACCATCCTTTTACACAGAACAAAGCAACTGGGTAATTGCTCCATGAACAGCAATGTGTAGGCAGAAGTTAGTTTTCAGCTTGATCCTGTCACACTCCACTCCTAAATGAACACACAGAGGCATATATTAAGTATAAACTATTTGTCCTCAGGCTCAGGCTTCATATCGGCTCTCTCTCTCTAAATCCTAACCCATTTCTTTTCCTCAGTGAATCTCCAAGTGTTTTAGCATACCAGAGGAAACCTGAGCAACCTAACTCCCCGGAAGTTACATAGTGACTCTCTGGAGACTCACTCTCCCTATACCTCTCCCCGAATTCAACTCTGGCTGCATTCCCTATATGTCCTCACTGGCTACATATTGCCTGACCATGTGCCAAAATAGCTTCATTCATAAACCAAGAAGAGAAACATATATGCGCAGCATACAGAAAGTTAGTTGCATCAGGTTCTGTTCTCTACTGGAGGAAAGAAGGATTTCTTTTTAAACATTTAACATTGTCCAATTATGAATTTCAAAGTTGATAAGCAAAAATGAGGGATACCAATATGGAGTCCGTTAACATTTGACAAATTTGAAGAAAATGGTCCCTGATCTATCCTTGCTTGGTGAGGTTAAACCTTCAAATGCAACTTATCTTTTATTATAATTAAGAAAACCCATAATGGTAATTATCAGTCTTCAATAGCAACAAAGACTGCAGAAGGATTCTATAGAAAACAATACATTAGCAGAGACATCTCTCTTCCATGAGAGAGTCACCCAACGTTTTTTCGGCACTCTTGCCGCATCCCTCTTAGCCTGTATGCCCAGAATGTGTGGCAGAAATTTGGATGAAGAAAACATATGAAGGATCATCCTTTCCCTTGGCTTCTTCAGCAGTCCCTCTTCTTTGGAACCTGTTTGTCTAGTTTGGACAGCATGCTGTCAAGCAGTCAAGGGAAGAGAGGATTCTCCTCCAAATAGCAAGTTCTGCCCTGTGAAAGGCAAACTCCATAACCAGATTCTTTAATGACCATCTTAATCTCTAATGTGATCTGTTGACTTCACAAGATGATTATAGCTATACATAACCAATTCCTATCAAATCATGTTAACGTGTCTATAAGGATTTTATTAAGGAAAAGTATGAAAAAGAGAAGAAAAATATAGCTATCACTGGAAGCTTTTGTAAGTAATAAGGAAAAAAATCTGTTAAAAATAAAACAACAAGTACAAGAACCAAAGAAGAAAAAACTGTAAAACAGCTACCAATGAGGATTTCACTAAAAGCTACAGGTACAGGGGACAGGATGGAGCTTACTCAGCATGCTCAGCTACCTCGATCTATCTGTAAATCTCCTCTTTTGTGGCAAAAGGACTGGTTTGCCACTCTATGTATATAGTTACACTATAATCAAAGAAGGCCATAATAAATATTTTTGAAAGACCAACATAGGTTACATGAATATGTCACAGAAGGGAATATTTACATTTATAAAAGATGAAATAGTATGCCTGCTTTCTAGAGGTCTACAAAGGCTATGGACGATAAGAGGATCTATTTACAAGTCATTCCTAAAATGCTACTCAGGCCATTATTTGGGTCAGGATAATTATCAATGAAGAAATTACGGGATATAATCCAGGAGATTCCACCCCGTCATTCTGATTGTTTTCCAAGAAAAAATTCTCTTTGGCTTAACTAAAGTCATCTAATTACAAACTATTTACAGTTTGATACGTGGGTGCGAACCGATTCTTCTGTGCCTTTCCAAAACTTGGAATAGGCAGCTTTTACTTGCTCAGTCAGTGAAGAAACAGAGACTTTATAACTACTAAGACAAAATTACGAGATTAGTAGAAACATCACTCCTTTGAACGCAGAAATGAATTTTCTAAATACAGAAACAAAAAAAAATCTTACTACAGTATTCTGAGGAAAAGGCAATGGGACATATATAGCAGCGTTTCAGTACTGCAGTCATGAAACTCTCCTGTTTCATGACATAACAGAGAAACACACACAGACCCAGAGTTACCCCGAGATACCAACACATACTGGGTAGACACACAATTTATATAGTTTCAATAAACCATAGAAAGTCATAATAAACATTTTGTTGAAAGAACAGTATAGGATAGATGTATATGTCAAAGATTGAAATGTTTACATTTATAAAAGAGGAAACAGCATATCTGCTTTCTAGGGGAATGCAAAGACTATGGATGTTTAGATACTATATTTACAAGGCTATTTACAAATAATTCCCAAAATGCTACTCATGCCATTACTAGGCTCAGGATAATTATCAATGAAGAAACTACAGGATATAATCCAGGAGATTCAGCCCCGTCATTCTGAATGTTTTCCATGAAAACATTCTATTTGCATAACTAAAGTCATCTAATTACAAACTATTTACACTTTGATACGTGGGAGCAAACAGATTCAGCTCTGCCTTTCCAAATCTTGGAGTAGGCAGCTTTTAGTTGCTTGTTGAGTGGAGAGAGAGAGAGAGAGAGAGAGAGAGAGAGAGAGAGAGACTTTATAGCTACCTGTAAATATTACGAAAGTAGTGTAAACTTCACTCATGTCAATGCAGAAATAAAATTTCTAAGTACAAAAACAAAAGAAAATTATCTTATTACACTATTCTGAGGAACATGTAAAGGAACTTAGATAGCAGCGTTTCAGTACTGCAGTCACGAAACTCTCCTGTTTCATGACATAACAGAGAAACACAGACAGACCCAGAAATACCCCGAGAAAGCCACACAGACTGGGTAGACACACTATTCACATAGTTTCACTATAACTGTAGAAAGCCATAATAAACATTTTGTTGAAAGAACAAAATAGGATACATGTATATTTCACAGGCAGGAATCTTGATATACATAAAAGATGAAACAGTATACCTGCTTTCCGGGGAGTTCAAAGACTATGGATGGTTAGATGCTCCATTTACAAGGCTATTTGCAAGTAAAAACTAAAATGCTACTCATGTCATTAATTGGGTCACGATAATTATCAATGAAGAAATTACAGGATAAAAACCAGGAGATTCAGCCCCATCATTCTGAATGTTTTCCAGGAAAACATTCTCTTTTGCTAAACTAAAGTCATCTATTTACAAACTATTTACAATTAGATCCATGGGTGCAAACCAATTTATCTGTGACTTTCCAAATCTTGGATTAGGCAGGTTTTCATTGCTCAGTGAGTGAAAAAAATAAGGGGGAGAGAGAGATAGAGAGAGAGAGATAGAGAGAGAGAGAGAGAGAGAGAGAGAGAGAGAGAGAGAGACAGAGAGACAGAGAGAGAGAGACAGAGAGAAAGAGAGAAAAGTTTATAAATGCTAGGCACAAAATTAGCTGAGCAGTAGAAAACATCACTCTTTTAAAAGGGCAGAAAATAAAATTTCTAAATACAAAAACAAAATAAATGATCTTACTACACTATTCTGAGGAAAAGGTAAAGGGACTTATATAGCAGTGTTTCAGTACTGCAGTCATGAAACTCTCCTGTTTCATGACATAAGAAAGAAACACACAGAGACCCTGAATTAACTCATCCTCTACTAATAAATTCTATGAAAATAATTGACAAAAGTAAAAATAACATACACAAAGAAACTAACATGCACATATTCTCACCATATAACTAGTTTATAGCAAAGCAACCTTGAAGAGCTGACCTGAAGACATAATGCAATCTGAAGATACAGTTAGTGCTTACACTCTAGCCTTCATGCTATTACAGCTTGGTTATTTGATCATCAGTAGTGACAGTTAAATATTTGCTAATGTCAAATTGTAATTGTAAAATTGTTTTTTACATAATCAATCATTAAAATTTCTTAATCCAAAATGAAGATAATTTGTTCTACTATTTTTTTCCAACACATGAAGCACACAATATTTGAAATTTTTTTTCCTGTTTGAACAGTACTTCTTTCTCAGTGTACCATTCTTAACCAACTTTGTGAACTATTCCATTGTGAAAGGATAAAATGAGCTCTACTTGGCATT